>NC_134532.1:68045362-68345839 GCF_050624435.1 Tenrec ecaudatus
ATCATTTTACCATAACCTACGCAGGGAAAGGTTATTTAGTGGGGTTTAGAGACTTTGGCTAGAAAAGCCACATTAAATAATTCACTCCCTCTAAAGCACCCAATTGCTATTATGAATCATTGTGTGTACCTTGGATTTTTAATATAATAGGCATTATGGGTATTAGTTTGTAACTATGAATTGTAAATCTAGAGATTGTCTATAGTCTAGAATTAAAAAATTTTTTTTGAAGAAAGAGCAAGTTAAAGTTCTCACTTGAGGATGATGATACACTTCAATGGGGTGTCAATGACCAGTGATGTTAACACACATCTTATCCACTTAGATCACTTTAAGTTGTGAGCAAATCCGCTGATTAAATAGTGAGTGTTATATTAGTTAAAGGAGTAGTGTGGGAAATCGCATCATCTTTGCCCTCACGCATTCCATACACAGTTTAAAGTTCACCCAAAGAACAAATACATTTAGATACAAAGAGTTCACGCTCACCATAAAGTGTCTTTTCCAAGCACCAGAAAGTAATGTTGGAGATAATATTGGCATATTCACAAAGTGGGAAATGCCTTAGAACTGTGAAGCAATATATTCTTTTCCCTGATCCTGGCATATCCCACTTTGCCCTTTTCGTGCTAATGCTTAATTTAATACTTACTCTGTCTCGTCTGAATATCCATTCAGCATGTCCACAAAAGGGAAGATGTGTGAGAATGCAAAATACCCAGAGGGAATGCCATCTTCGGCTAACAGACAAACAATAGAGAACAAGGATAAAGGCCATTGGGATTGCATAAGAGATGCCTGTTTTCATTATTTATAGTCTCTGGCACTATTCGGTGACTCCTTCAATCAAATTTTTATAGACTAAAACAACAAAAGAATGTATGGAATGAATTAGTCTTTAAAATACAGATGAACATAATATTACTAGCTTGATTATAGGCTACAGACACTAATTAAAAATCATTATATTGGGGGCTGGTCATACAACTCTTATCACAATCCATGCATCCATCCATTGTGTCGAGCACATTTGTACATTTGTTGCCATCATCATTCTCAAAACATTTGCTTTCTACTTGAGCCCTTGGTATCAGCTCCTCCTTTCCCCCTCAATGCCCTTCCCCCTTCCTCATGAACCCTTGATAATTTATAAATTATAATTATTTTGTCATATCTTACACTATCCAACGTCTCTCTTTACCCACTTTTCTGCTGTCCCTCTCCCAGGAAGGAGGTTATATGTAGATCCTTGTAATCATTTCCCCCATTCTACTCCACCTTCCCTCCCAGACGTTAATCTTTTATCTTGGGAAAAGAATAAATTATTTGAAGAATAATTTAAATATTGAAACAAGTATTGGTAGCTTATAAGAATGCTGGGAGAACTAAACAACAAAGGCTAAAGAAAGAAAGGAAATAGAAACTTGTGTGTATTCAGGTCTTCAATTCCTAGATAAACGACTGTGATTGGACCATAGAGAGCATATTGCCGATGGGAAGTCTGGGAACCCAACGTCTATGTTTGGGCGAATTCTGGTGATCTCACAGCAGTCCTCTTCCTCCTCGAGTGCTCAATGGGAGATTCTTAAGTTGAGATTATTGCTTCATGATCTTTCGTGAAATGTGAACAATCTGTTACATAACTAGATATGAAACAAAGTTTTCTCTAGACAAGAGCACTGGTTCTGATTGCGTGATTTTTCAGACCATCATCATGAACATCATAACGTATTTTCTATAAATGTAAATTCTTTTTTTCCATTCCGACCTGTGGTTCCAAAACTTCTGGCTGGGAAGCAGAATAATTTATGTTTATAAAAAATGTGCTGGCTGATTCTTATATGCCTTAAAATTAATGTGACTATGAATCACTTGACTATGCCAAGGCAATTGACTGAGTGGATGATCACAAACTGTGGATAGCCTTGAACAGAATGGGGATTCCCAAACTGCCAACGTTCTCATGCACACTTGCACATGGATCAAGAGGCGGTTATGCAAACAGAAAAAGGGGAAACTGCATTGTTTAAATCAAGAAATGCATGGCCTCGGGTTGTATTCTTTTACGATAATTTTTCCATCTATATGCTGAGTAAATCGTGAGATTAGCTGGATTATATGCAGAAGAATGCAGCACCAACATAGGAGGAAGGCTTATTAACAACCCATGATATGCATATGACACAACCTTGCATGCTGAAAGTGAGGAGGCATTCAACCACTTGCTGATGAAGAGCAAGGATTGCAGCCTTCGGTATGGACTACAACACAATGTAAAGAAGACCAGAATCTTCACAACTGGATCATTAGGTAACATCACGATAAAGGGAGAAAAAGTTGAAGTTGTCGAGTATTCTGCCTTGCTTGGATCCACAATCAATGCTCATGGAAGCAGCAGTCAAAAGATCAAGTGACACACTGCATTAAGTAGATCTTTTTGCACCAGACCTCTAGAGTACTGAAAAGCAACAATGCTACTCTGACAACCAAGGTGCATCTGACTCAAGCTGTGGAATTTTCAATGCATGTGAAAGTTGAATATTCAGTAAGGAAGACTGATGAAGAATAGATGCATTTGAATAGTGGTGCTGGAGAAGAACATTGAAAGTTCCATAGACTGCTGAAAGGACAAACAAATCTGTCTTAAAAGAGGCACAGCCAGAATGCTTAGAGTGTATGACCTCCTACTCTGCTCTTTCTTTTTGAGAAGTGCTTTGCTTATTCCGGGTGTCTTCTTTCTCCATATGAAGTTGGTAATTGGTTTTCCATTTCTTTAAAGAATGAATTTGGGATTGGGATTAGAACTGCATAGTCCTTGTAGATTACTTTAGGTAGCATTAGTATTTTCACAATATTAAGACCTCCTATCCATGAATACTGAATATTCTTTCATTTGTGTGGGTCTGTTTTGGTTTCTTGTAATAATGTATTGTAGTTTTTCTTTGTACAAGTCTTTTGTTTCTTTGGTTAGGTTTCTTTCTAGGTGTTTCATCTTTGGTGTGGCTATTGTAAATGGCATTGTTTTCTTGATGTCTTTTTCACACCTATTCTCACTGGTATATGGGATTCTGTTGGAAAAGGACATGAATAGACAAGAAATGATGGATGACACACTAATAGCTAACAAACGCAGGAGGGAATACTCATTATTGATAACTATCTAGGACAGGTCATGCGACAATGAGACAGTGCCTTATACCCACATTCAAAGACAGAGAGAACAGCAAATTCTGGAGAGGGTGCAGATGATTAGTAACCTATGCTGAAACCCAGCGGGTACCTGGCTGTCCAAACGTCTGGGATTTCAAGGCTGGTCTTCAAACAAGTAGCCACCTACACAAGGCATCAACAAAATCCACACGGAAAAAGTACAAAAGCTGGTGTGACCTAGGACTTCTAATGACAGTAGAAGTCTCAAATCGATTTGTCAGGTCCCCACATGGATTAAGTTTCTGGTGAATCCTCTCTGACCATAGGCCAGCTATGTGAGTAACTTTGCTGTCAGACAGAGAGCAATGTAAAGTCAATCATGGCAGATGTAATTAGGTTAATATGTTATGCCTTATTTGATCTCTCTTTTGACTCATTTCAAAGTTGTTTCAGTTTTTAATATTGTCTGATTTTTTTCCAATTGAGGTTTTTTTCTATGTTTTATCTAGTCATTGTTGGTTTTTCTTTTCTTTTTTATTTGTTTATGTATTTTTAATGGTTTTCTGTATAGCAGATCCAGGATAAGTATATCTGCACTGACAGTAATGTGGACTAATAATCATCTATGGGCATGGCAGGGTAGGATGGGGGAAATGGGTATCTAACAACATTGAATACAAGAAGAAACTATTTTGAAATTGAGTGTGATGATGATTGTGTAAGTCTTCTTAATGTGACTGAACAAGGAAATTGTATGATATGTGAAGCGTATGGTAATAAAACTATTTTTTTTACTTACAGTCTCAGAAACCCACAGGAGTTTCTGTGTCCCTCTGTCCAAGAGGGTTGCTATGAGTTTGTATTTTAGATAGATCTTGTTAAAATGCAGATTCAGATTCATCCAGCTTGGGGTAAGCTTTACAATTTGGAAGTTTAACGTATTCCAGGTGATCCTGTTGCTGTTAAGATAGAGGCAGGCTTTGAAAAGCAGAGACTCCAGGTTTGTAAATATACTAAAGAAGAAAACTTTTCTATCACTGCATAAAAGCTGCTGAAAATATGTAGTCAAAAGACCTATGCAAACCAAAAAGCTAGACATGCTTAAAGCTATTATTCCTGCTGGCAGACCGTGACAATTTGTGTAACTCTTCAGAAGGTCATATTTTTTGAGACGAGAAGATAGGGGCCTTTATCTCCAACTAACAGGCCTAAAGTAGGGTTGGTTTTGTAATTTATGTAGCAAGTCACCTTTAAGTCACGGTAAAGCCAGTATATAAATGTTCCATCATGTCTTTATCTTACTGCATGCCACAAGAGTGGAATCTATGTCTCCAGCTAGCTTTTATTTTGTCTTGTTCATGACAAAAATACTATGCTGCACATCATTTAAAAATTATAACTCAAAGCTTAATGCTAATTAAGTTGCCAAGTCATTGCTTAGAGGACAAGGAGAGCCTGGCCAGATGGCTCAAGATGCCTATTGCAAATTGTTGAATCTTTCTTTCTTGGCCCAGATTAATCATAGCTAGTGGGTGTTTTTTTTTTTTCTTTTTTTGTCTCCGGCTATTAGGAGTCTGATCTTGAAAGCTTTTTGAGAATTCAGTCCAACTCCCAGCAGTTTGCCATGAATAACACCAACTCTGCCTGCTTTTGCTTGGCCATGGCTTAATGGGAATGGGAGGGGGTCTAACTGGGTGGGTGAATTTTCTTGGTTGGAGTTCTTTGAAACAGGTTGACCATCAAAATTCTCAGGTCTACTTTTATAAGTAGCAGATGACTGTGTTTTATTGAGCTTTAACTTTAAAGGGAGTCCAGATTAATTCCCCATATTCTAAATTTAAAGTCATTTATGAAGACCCACACACCACACATGGGAATCTTCCTCAACTGTGTGTTAGTAGGGGCTGTCAAGACAGTCCCTCCTGATAATGACCTTTCGTATAAGAGAAGGAAACACTGCTCAGCCCTGTGTCATTCTCACATGGTTGAGCTCATGGTTGTAGTCACTGGGTCAATCCATTGCACCAAGGGTCTCCTTTTTTCTGTTTACTAAGAATTTTTACTATCTTTTCCAGGGATGAAATCTTGACATTCTTGCTTCTAAGGAGCATTCTCGTTATACATCTTACAAGACAAATGTTTTTGTTTATCTGGCAGACCATGGTATATTCAATATTCTCTGACAAGGGATAAGTTCTTCAACCTTGCGTACTCATTGTCCAGTTTTCACATGCATATGAGGTTATTACAATTCCATGTTTTGGGTCAGGCTCACATTAGTCTTTAAAGTCACGTCTGTGCTGCAGAGCACTTTAAGAAGGTCTTGTGTGCTATACTTTGATTTCTCGACTGCCGTATCGCAGCACTGATTGAGCATTCAGTCTTCTCTCCCCATTTAACATGATTCTTACTGGTCTAGTTGTGAGGATTTTATATTCTTTATATGGATTTGCAATTCATATTGAAACCATCCCAATGTAGTGAACTGACAGATGAGTGTTGGCCAATAATCTTGGTCACAATCAATATATATGGAAAAAAAATCTCTCATTACAACTAAAAACCAAAGATTTATTTAAAGAGCAATTGCTATTATAATGCACTCAATAACCAAAAAAGATGTAATAAATACCAACCAAGAAACAATGATTATTTAATTTTCATAATTACACATATCCTTGAGTAAGAAATAAAACTATGTCATCAATGACTAAGACAGTGGTTCTCAACTTTCCTAATGCCACAGTTCCTCATGTCGTGGGTGACACCCCCAAACCATAAAATTATTTTCATTGCTACTTCATAACTGTAATTTTGCTACTCTTATGAATCATAATGTAAATATATGATAAGCAGGATATATTCTCATTGTTATAAATTGGACATAATTAAAGCATAGTGATTAATCACAAAACCATATGTAATTATATATTGTGAAATATTTCTTTCTAATTACAAATAAATGGTCTTGAAGCATGGTGTAGCATGGGTGACAGTCTTCTTGCTGGAGAACTTGTTGTGGGCATATCTGCATGTGGGCGGACCCACCTGAAGTGGTGTCTTGGTTCCTAAGACCTTCAGAAATATGTGCTCCCCGATGGTCTTAGGCGAACCCTGTGAAAGGGTCGTGTGACCCCCAAAGGGGTCGCGACCCACAGATTGAGAACCGCTGGACTAAGAGGTCTCCCCATGAAGTTCTTCTTTGCTGTCAATAAATAAAACTTTGAGAGTTTTTTGTCAGAATAGAGAAATAGTAAGTGTGCCATCTCAAAATTTATTTCCAACAAATATCTGAATTAATATTAAAAATAGAGTCAAAAGCCAAGTGAAAAATAAAATACAAACATGATGAAAGCTAGCCACTTTTGCAAGCTTCTGCACTAAGTCCTACAGACCTGACTTCTCAATAATCTGTTAAACATCTCTGAAAAATATTTCAGATTTGGAACATTGGTTATTTGCTTATTAAGATGTTTTCCAGGAAAATGGTTTCCTTAATGTGAAAGAGTATGGTTTTTACAAATATTTTTCTTGAATAAAAAATCTAAATATGTTTATTGTAGGAAATTTAGAAGAGATGGGACTATTCAAAATTTAACAACAATTTACTTTGTCCTGATTCCAGCCTTATTTTAATATATTAGTGTTTCCTTCTGATCCTTTATTATCTCCTTAGATGATGTAATTTATTAGCCTTATCTACAAATTGTTGTATATTTAAGTGAATTTTCTGGACCAATTTACCTATCTTTTCATATGATATCTTTGACTCAAAATTGTGGCCGCATTATAAAGAGAAAAATAGTACTGCGCTACAATTAGCATTGATTTTATCTCTGATGAAGGTGCATTTTAATCAAGTAAGTTTCAGAGATCTGAATTGATTTGGCTATATCTTGCTTATACTCCCAAGTGTCTAGTACAACATCTAAATAGCCATGTAGGAGGCCTGGTGACATAGTGGGCTACGTGTGGGGCTGCTTACTGCAAGGTTAGCAATTAGAAGCCACTAGCTGCTCCTCAGGAGAGCAATGAGGCTTTATACTCCCCTAAAGATATGCAGTCTGCAAACTGACAAGAGCCATTCGACTCTCTCTATAAGGTCAAGATGAGTTCGAATCAACTCAATGGCAGTGAGAGAAGTAGCCACTTAACTATTTTAATGAACACATTACCTTATGAATAAGTCTATTTATCTATTTGAAAAGGTTTAATAATTTACTTAGGAGATAAGTGATCACTTTTATGGGACGCAACACCTTTAGGTGTGAGGTGCAAATTGGGACTGAGATTGGGGAGGAGGAGATAGAGTTTAAGCTCATATTTGAACAATGAGTAAAATTCAGCCAAACAAAAGGGACAATTCAGGATAAAGAGGGAATCATTTATTTGTTCTAGCAAGACCGAATGTGATGTACTAAAGGTAACAAGGTATAGAGTCTCTAACTGAAGTACATGGTTTGGGGCAGGTCGGAGGAGAGAGAATTTAGGTAGCGAAGATAAACAGAAACCAGACTGTAACCTAATTTATTTCCTATAGTTAGTCTACCCATGGCATTTTTTACTCACTATGGTTAGCTTAACTTAAGCCACATTTCCCCTGATCCCCCATCTCAGTCCCTTTGTAATTTTGTAACTTTCTGCATTACTCAGAGGCAACCATAGTAGTTACAGATTTCAGATAACTCTGAGATTCTTTTATTGGCCTCGCCTTGTTGATAGGGGCAGAAAAGACAGTTCCAGCTATGTAGTCAGTGAACAGAGACATCCTGAGAGTGTCCTACCGTTCTGTTTGCACACGGCCAACCGTTGCGTCTCATGATTGTCCTGAAACTTGAATTATTCTGAGACATCTGTACAGGATTTCCCCAGGGAATCCAAAGTAAAAAGTATGTTATCTCCATCCTTGTATACTGAGCACAAGCCAGACTCCATTAAGACAGCCTGCCTCGTTATCATTTTCCTCCTCCTGTCACCTCCCAGTCAACTAGTAAACATTTCCACTTTAATTTAGAGGCAGTGAATTGCATCTGCTGCTTCGGGTAACAAAGTCTTACTGGTTTTCTTTAAACTAATGAGCTTGAACTTTATCTTGAAAATAACTGGATAAACGTACATTAAGAGCCACAGTTGTGTGTTCTCCAAGTACAGAAATCCTACATTAGAACTGTAAAGAGAGGCACAAATAGGTAATAAAAAATAATCTTTGAATCATTACCAGAAGAGTGAAAAATGTATACAACTTAAACATCCAATTATGTGAAATTGGTAAAATAAAATGAATTGTTAACCCTATAAAATTTTAATGGTTATAGAAACATATTTTGGAAAATAGATGTTGGAAACCATTTTTATATGATCTTGAGAGATCACATTATATCTAAAATATGATCCTAGTTTTTAAAATTAGATTATGTTGAAAGGTTAACAATTCAATGTACTACTCAGAAATATAAAAAGAACTATAGCTTCATTTTCTGTAATTTTCTTATTGGTCCTGAGTTTTGGGCTCAAAGCATGCTGGGTATCTTATTGGCCAACTGCACGTAATTTGTTTTCTCCTAGTGGGAATGAGACTTCTTTATTTCAAAACAGCCATATGTGGGCAAATGCTCAACAGTCTGCACTTCTTGCCCTCTCTCCCCCTTTCAATATGGCCTCTAGGTGTGTTGAGTACATGTGAAGACCTCGGGAAAGCCAGGGAGGGAAGTCTTAAGGATGTCTTAGAAACCCCTTGGTGACCCTTTAGATCCCCTTCACCCTTTCATCCCTTTCATCAAACCCATCCCATTTCCTTTGGTATTGGATGCTTTCTCAAGACGTTTTGCATGCTGATGGCTTCACGTTTGGGCAGGGCCAACCCTCTATGTCCTCTATCCTAGCCTCTGCCTCAACGGCCTGGCCCTTCAGACAATCTGCTTCCCGAGCTCCGGCCTCTTTTAAGGCACTAGTTTCCTCCCTTGTATGGGAGTATTTTAAAAATTTGGATTTACTTCCAGCACATATAATCCAGGAGAGATTTTCCATATAACCCCTCTGCGAGTACTGCACAACTTCAGCTGCACATTGGATGTGGATCGGCCCTGAATGGAAAACGTCTGTAAGAGATCTGCAGCCTCCCACAGGGAACACTTGGAGAAGTAAGGTTCATTCTCTTTATTGTTTGAGCTTTGTGCAAGAGTAGCTGTAGTGTATTCTCCCTCTGACATCTGGGGTCTTACCTGTTGCTCTCTTTCTCTCACTTCCTGTTTTTTGCCTCTCAGAAATGAGTTTTTTTCCTTCCATTTTGTCTCCTAGTTTTCTGTATAGATAATTTGGAATATTTTGATGCTTATTAATTTTATGTATTCATCAAGGAATTTTAAGGTATGATTTTAAACAACTGTAAAATATGAATTCATTGCCACTCTATGATATGGATTCTATCATCATCTCCACTTTAGTTTAAACTGGGGCCCAGGAAAGTTATTTAAAACTAGTCTACCTTCACATTGCTTATACTCATAGAGTTACGATTTGAAGCTATACTGCGATGTCTCATATTTGAAAAAGTCTCAGTTTAAACTGCTACATTCATCAAGAAGTAAGTGAAATAAAAAAATTAACCTGTTCAAGATTCCTCTCATTTATCTCATGCTCAGGAAAAAATGCCTGAAAGAATATTAATTATAATTTTAACCTGTTGTTTTTTTAGTATTGAGATAATAGTATAGATGATTTTATTTTTATTTCTTGGTGCTTTTATGAGTTTTATCTAGTTTAGATGCATTACATGTGAACATTTTATAGAGTATATGTGCCTTTATTTAGGCAAAAGAATACATAAATTAATAAAAACAGGAAGGTTGTTTTCAAGCATCCAGAACACAAGGTTCATAAAAGTATATCTTTTTCTTTCATTAATTTATGTGATATTTGTTGATGAATTTATTATTAATTATCTGATTAACTGCACTGTGGCCTCTACTACAGCTGAGGCTACAGAGATGATTAAGATATAGTTCCAGAGGGTTTCTTTGTAGAGGGGGTAGATAAATCAGTGTTCAAATGATCACACAAAGATTTTAAAGTAACAACGATAAAAATACTACAACAAACATTTGTGACCACAATAGAAGGAACAATAACAGCCACAATAACAAGTTGAAAACTTCACCAAAGTAGACCGTACATCATCTAAGCAAGGAAATATAAAAATATAAAAGATATATTAACCCCAATAAAAAGTTCAGTGCATGGGATCAAAGAATTGGTGAAATGAAAGATTAAACAGAAATTACCTAAACTGAATAGCAAAGAGAAAAATAGATGGAGATAAAAAGGATCAGAACTTCCCATGCTATTAGAATGGAGTAAAATATTAGAATGGAGTAAAAACGTCTAGAATTTGGGTCCTGTCATCAGAATCTCAGAATCGAAAGAGAAAAGGATGGGCCTGAAAATATACTCAGGGAAATAATGACAATAAAAGTCTTAAATTTGGCAAGAGACATAAATTTACACATTCAGGGAGCCGAGTACAATCCAAAGAGGATAAACCCCAAGAACTCTATGCCAAAAGGTACCATAATTTGATTTTTGAAAACAAAAGACAAATACAAACATTTTGAAAGAGAAAATGACAACTTACCTTAGAGGGAAAACAGTTTAAACGACAGTAGATTTCTCATCATATACCATCATGTCTACCTGGAACTAAACACTGCTATCAAGTTAATTTTGACTTATAGCAACCAGATAGGACAGAGGAGAATTGTCTCTGGGGGCCCCAGGTTGTAAATCTTTATGGGAGCAGAGTGCTTAATTTTTCTCCTATGGCGGGACAATGGATATTAACTGTTGACCTTGTAGTTATTCATCCAATGCATAACTGGAATGGGTATAATACTTTTCTGGTGCCGAGAGAAAAGAACTAGAAACCCAGAATTCTATACCTCGTGAAAATGTCTTTCAGAAATGAAGGGGAAATCATTGAATTTGTCACCAGGAGACCTCTTTCAAAGAGAAAGAATGTGATCAAAGAAGGAATCTTGGAACACCAAGCAGGAACGAAGAACACAACAAGCAAAAATAAAGACAAATGTTTTAGGCTTTCCTTCCGCTCTTGAGTTTTCTAACTTATGTCTGACAGGTGACGTGAGTGCTCTGATACCGGTAGTCTACATGTATGTGGAGCACACATTTAACGTGGTTACATTATACACGGGAGCCAGTGATGTTCAGCACCACTCTCAAGGTCAATGATTTGGTAGAAGGACCCATAGATCCTGAAGAGCTGTTATATCAACAGTTAAGATGCAGATTAAAATCAGCAATGGCAAAAGCCTCCAGGGAAAAATTTCTGGAGAAACCAGGCACAAGGTTTCAGGTGTCTTCTCCCAGTGGAGTAGCATGGGCATGCCTCATTCCTCAACAATGTCTGAAGACTGCTAAGTATTGCCACCCAGAGAAAATCACCCGAGTCTTGCTGCTCAGGGTTGATATGGGGGCCAGTCATGTAGATCGATATCCAGCACGTGTGACCTTTGCAACTCAGGCCCCAGACCCAGAGCAAAACCAGGCAACCATCACAAATCACATTATTAGCATGAACGGATCAATGTGATCAAACTGTCTGATCAAACTGGTCCATGATTTCAGGCATAGAACATCACTTCTTTTTCTTAAAGAAACAGTTTTATTGGCACATAATACACATATCACATAATTTGCTAGTTAAATCTTATCAATGAGTTGTATAATGATTATTGAAATCAATTTTAGGAATATTTTCTATTGTCTTGTACTCATTCTTATTAGCTCCCCATCAAAATCATGCTTAGCAGGTAGAATATTCCCAGACCTCCAAAAATAATTTCCCAGAAGCCAGTCAAAGATTAATTCTAAAATGAGCCTTTCTTGGGCAAGGTGTGGGAAATCCAAGTCACTGAATTAACTCTTTCCTGAACCATCAGAGAGGGGGGAAAGATGTAAAGGACAGTGGGACTGCTGTGCATTAATGATTAGCCTGATGATACTAGTAGGCTATGATAAGCTATCTATTGATAAAATGAATAAAATATAATGCCTAAAACAACGAGTAAAAATATCAAACAAAAATATAACAGTATGTTCTTAGGTGCTATGGTAGTTACATAATCTGGTGTCAATTTGGGATTTGAGAGAATAAAGAGTGAGGGGATGGAGTCTAGTCTGTCAATCAGATCATAGCCCATGAGGCCTCTGTGTGGGCATGGCCTCCTCCTGAGAATTCTGGGGAATCCTGTATTTTTCCTTCTTGGAGGTGGGGGACATCTCTCTCTCTCTCTGTTCACTCCCTGGGAGACATTGCAGCTGACAAAACACATGGAACTACTCTAGTGCCTTGAACTGAAGAAGCCGCATGGACCTACCCTGATGCAACCAGAACTCTGAAGCTGGGAAGCCACATAGAAACCCCTGCCAGCGCTGAGATGCTTACAATACCAATGGATCCAAAGACTTTCTACCCACTGGGCTGTGATCATCCTGCATTCAGTGTCATTACATGTGTTTCCTTAGTCTGGAGAGGACTTTATAGATTGGTATTGGATATATGAGCTAATATCAGCCTGATGGGCTTAGACTGGAATGGGTTGGGATATTTTCTGAATGCACAATTACCCTTTATATAAAACTCTCTCTTGTACACTTATGAGCTTCTATGGATTTGTTTCTCTAGTCTACCCAGACTGGAAGGTGCCATTGAGCAAGTTCCAACCCATAGCGACCCTATTCACAGCAGAATGAAATACTGTCCATTCCTGTGTCATCCTCACAGTATAGCTAAATCAAAATGGAGTTGTAAAAGTGTCCAACTATTTCACAGGAAGGAAAAAATAAAAGAGGGGGAAAAACAAAAAATAATCAAAAGAAAGAATCTGGAAAAATACTGTGCAATTGGTGCCCGACATCCCTTGATTTAACAATGGATAAGAAGAATTGAACACATCAACCCAAAGTCAGTTTTTATAAGACAAGGGCGTCAGGCATGCCTCCACTTTTTTTTTACCCTTCTTGCTGATTCTGCCACCAATCATCTCACCTAGAGCATGATCTACTTCTTAACTGGGTTCATAATTTATTGAAATAACCACACCGTACTCACAGACCATAGCCATGATTATGGACTTTACTAAGGAATGGTAACATTTTACACTTCAGGATCAGATATGCTCAAGATATAATTCTTTGGTCAGGCAGCCTCTTGCCAACCATATCTGCAGGTAGACCTCTCTCTGGTATTTGGTCTGTGAGCCACAAGGCCTCTTGATCTCTGTCCTGCTTAGACAAGATTATAAAGCTTTTTAGTGCTGCCAATATATGCCTTATGGCACACTACTTCACCAGAAGCCTCACGGTGAAGGAGCTGAGCTCTAGCTCCAAGGACCAAAAACCTTGGCTCCCCAATTAAATAGGGTAGAGTCTATAGATACTCTACTTTGAAAGCAAGCTTCTTGCCCCCAACCACTCAGCCTTACTCACTCCATAGGCCAGGAAGCCCACTGTGCTCTCTCATGCTCTGGCAACTGTTCCTGCTGCCAGTCCTCTGTCATTGCTTTGGTGTCACAACTTTCTGTTTCTTGATTGAGAAGATTCAGTACACAGGTATCTCAGGGCCAAAAGGACATGCTTTATGCCTGACTCTTTTTCTTCATGGTAGTAAGATTCTACCCTTCCTGTTCTTGAGAGGGCTCATTTTATACCCAGCAGCATAACAAAATTTACCATTCCCCATGTTAGAGTTCCAAGTTTTTATAATCACAGTTAACCTGTTAACAACCACTCACACATAAAAATCATATAATCTATCAGCATCTTATGCCTTCTCTTACCTAGACCCATCAGGAAAAAAAATGTTTCTTGGGAGCTAGGCAATTGCTGTTAGGTATCATTGAGTCAGTTCCCAATCAGAGTGACCTTATGTACAATATTATGAAACACTGTTCAGTCCTGCTCCCATCTCACAATTGTGGCTATGTTAGACCCTATATATCTGCAGCCACAGTGTCTATCTCTTCAGGATTTTCCTATCTTAAACAATCTATTTTACCAAGCATGATGTTGTTATCTAGAAACTGGGTTTTTTCTCAATAACATGTGCAAAGTATGTGAGATGAAGTCTAGCTGTCCTTGCTTCATTTAAGAAAGATTCATTTATACTTCTGGAAGTCCACAATATTTTCAACATTCTTCATTAATACCATAAATCAAGAGTCACATTAAAAAATACACTGTACTGCAATGTGATTTTAAGTCAAATGACTAATCATATGTAAAATTTATTATTGCCAATTAACACAGGGATTGGCAATTTGAATTAAAAGCCAGGACCCAAACTAGGCTATCTATAAAAAACTCACTTCAACTATAATGTTATAAACTTATTCAAAATAGAATAATTGGAATATGTGCAATGAAAGCATCAATCAAAGGAAAGCAATAGGGGGTTATATTAACTTCATATACATTTGACTTTAGAAAAAAATAAAACAGAGAGGGATAGTATATAATGATGAATGACAAATCTATTAAGGAGGCATAATTATCCTAAATGTACATGTACCTAACAACAGAGCTGAAAATATATAAAGCAAAAACTAGTAGAACTGAAAGGGGGAATAGAAAAACACACAATTATATTTGAAAACTTTGAGAATTCACTCTCCTTTTTTTTTAAAAACAATTTATTGGGGCTCATACAATTCTTATCACAGTTCATACATATACATACATCAATTGTATAAAGCACATCTGTACAGTCTTTGCCCTAATCATTTTTTTCTCCTCTTTTCCTTTTTTTACATTTTATTAGGGACTCATACAACCCTTATCACAATCCATACATATACATACATCATTTGAATAAAGCACATCCATACATTCCCTGCCCCAATCATTCTCAAGGCATTTGCTCTCCACTTAAGCCCCTTACATCAGGTCCTCTTTTTTTCCCCCCTCCCTCCCCTTTCCCCCTCCCTCATGTCCCCTTGGTAATTTATACATCGTTATTTTGTCATATCTTGCCCTATCCGGAGTCTCTCTTCCCCCCTTCTCTGCTGTCCCTCTCCCAGGGAAGAGGTCACATGTGGATCCTTGTAATCAGTTCCCCCTTTCCAACCCACTCACCCTCCACTCTCCCAGCATCGTCCCTCACACCCTTGGTCCTGAAGGTATCATCCACCCTGGATTCCCTGTACCTCCAGCCCTCATATGTAACAGTGTACAGCCTCTGTCCTATCCAGCCCTGCAAGGTAGAATTCAGATCATGGTAGTTGGGGGGAGGAAGCATCCAGGACCTGGGGGAAAGCTGTGTTCTTCATCGGTACTACCTCGCACCCTAATTAACCCATATCCTCTCCTAAACCACTCTATGAGAGGATCTCCACTGGCCGACACTTGGGCCTTGGGTCTCCACTCTGCATTTCCCCCTTCATTTAATATAGTATATATATACATATATACATATACATATATACATATACACACATATACACATACATACACACACTTATATCTTTTTTTTTTTTGCATGATGCCTTATACCTGGTACCTTGGCACCTCGTGATCGCACTGGCTGGTGTGTTTCTTCCATGTGGGCTTTTTTGCTTCTGAGCGAGATGGCCGCTTGTTCACCTTCAAGCCTTTAAGACCCCAGACACTATCTCTTTTGATAGCCGGGCACCATCAGCTTTCTTCACCACATTTGCTTATGCACCCATTTGCCTTCAGCGATCCTATCATGGAGGTGTGCAGTCAATGATATGATTTTTTGTTCTTTGATGCCTGGTAACTGATCCCCCTGGGACCACTCGATCACTTCCATGTGGACTTTGTTGCTTCTGAGCTAGATGGCCGCTTGTTTATCTTCAAGCCTTTAAGACCCCAGTCACTATCTCTTTTGATAGCCGGGCACCATCAGCTTTCTTCACCACATTTACTTGTTCACCCACTTTGGTTCCAGCCGTTGTGTCGGGAGAGTGAGCATCATAGAGTTCCAATTTAATAAAAGAAGGTATTCATGCATTGAGGGAGTGTTTGAGTAGAGGCCCAAGGTCCTTCTGCCACCTTAATACTTGACCTATAAATATAGACACATAGATCTATTTCCCCATCCTCCTATATATAGTTGCATGTACATGCCTTTGTCTAGACCTCCATGAATGCCCTTTGACTCCTAGCTCTTTCCTCCATCTCCCTTGACTTTCCTCCTGCCCTACTACCATGCTTCGTCACCACCTGGGCTAGAGTATACCTCTTCTCTACGCAACCTTACCCTTGATCATTTCCCACCATGCCTGCCACTCCCCCTTCTCTACCAATTGGGATCCCATGTTTTTCCCTTGTCCCTGGGTTTGTTAACACCACTTCCTTACCCCCCCTACCCCCCCACCCCAAGTCCCCCCGGAACTGTCGGTCCCGTTGTTTTTCCTCCAGATAGTTCATCCAGCCTGTCCTATTCAGACAGACCTGTGGAGACACTAACATGCAGGAAAACAAGACAGAGGAAAACAAAGCAACAGTATGCAACCAGACAACAAAACAACAAAAACAAACCACTGACAAAGAACAGAACAAAACAGTTCACAAGAGAAAAGCTTGTAGTTAGTTCAGGGATCGTTTGCTGGCCCTTAGGAGCGTTTTCCAGTCCAGTCTGCACTCTCCTTAATTGAGAGAATGTAATAGAAAGTCAAGAAGAATCTAAAAGAACTCAACACACTATTAAACAATAAAATTCAATTGGCATTTAAAGAACACTTCACTCCCAAACAGCCAAACATATATTATGTTCAAGTGTTCCTGCACTTCCAAGATAGTCCACATTTTGGGTTATGAAACAAACCTCAGCATACTTAATAGTTTTGAGATCATACAGTGTGGTCTCTACATATAATGGAAATCAAACTAGAAATCAATAAGAACACTTGGAAATAAACCACACACTTACAAATTATTCATAGATTGAGGAAGAAGTTTCAAGTGAAATAAAATGCATTTAACTGATAGAAAATGAAATAAAAAATATTCAAAGTAGGGGGAAAGTGCCCAGCACAGAGAAAGAAATTTATAACATTAAACATATAAATTAGAAAAAGAGACAAGTTTTAAATTAAGAATCTAATCTTTCATCTCAAGACCTAGGAAAAAGATGAGCAGAATTGACCCCAAAACAACCAGGAGGAAGGAAATAATAAAGATAAGGACAGAAATTAATATTGAAACAAAAAAATACATATAATGAAAGCTGGCCTTTTTTTGAGGGGGTGCAGGAAGATCATAAAATAAACCAACATGTAGCAATACTAACCGAGAGAAAAAGGGATGACACAAACGGCTAATAGCAGCGGTGTAGGAAGGGGTCCTGCAGAATCCAAGACATCAAAAGCAAACAAGGGACACTATGAAGAACAAACCACATGCACATTTGGCAATCTAGAGGAAATGAACCAATTCTTCAGAAAATACAAGCAATCAGAAGTGTGAAATAGATCATGTGAATAGGCTATCAACTATTAAGGAAATAAAACTCAAAATTTTAAAACTCCCCAAAGAGAAATTTCCAGGTCCATTAGAGAAGGCTACTAAATGTTTAAAGAATAATTAACATCAATGTAACACTTTGGCTTCCAGGAAACAGAGGAATAGAGATCCCATTCTAATTTGCTCTATGAAGCTACTATGACACTGACACTAAAACAGATAGAGACGGTATAAAAATCAAAACTACAATCCAATGTTTCTCATGACTATATACACAAAAGTCTTTAAAAACGCAAAAACAAATAAAATTAAGTAATATTTTAAAATAGGTATACATTATAACCAAATGAGGTTTATGTAAAAGAAGCAAGGCTGTCTCAACTTCAGAAAATCAACTAATGCAATCTATCATATTAGCAAGCTAAGAAATCCTTTGAATCCTATCAATTAAAAAAAAACCACGCCAAAACCCCAAACAAATTCATTGCCATTGAGTCAATGCTGACTCGTAGCAGCCCTACAGGACAGGGTAGAAATACGCCTGTGAGTTCCAACGCTGTAACTTTTTATGGGAGTAGAAAGCTCAGTCTTTCTCCTGAGAAGCGGCTGGTGGTTTTGAACTGCTGACTTTGCAGTTAGCAGCCAAAGTGTTACCACTACACAACCGGATCTCCTGTTATCGTTTTGTTAAATTGATAGAGAAACTCTTTTGGGTCAAATTTAACATCCATTTGTGGTAAAAATCCTTATGAAAATAGGAATAGAGAAGGAATATCTCACTTAATAGAAATCATCTAGAAAACACCTACAAGTTATCAGCATACTTAGTGATAAATATTTAATGTGTTGCCCTAAAATCAAGATAAAAGGAAGGATGTAATTTTACTACCTAGACATACAACTGGAAATGGAGAGTTGTTGTCGTTGTTAGATGGCGTAGAGTCAGTTCCGGTTCACAATGACCCCATGTACAACGGAAGGAAACACTGCCGCGTCCTGTGTTATGCATCCTCACAAATGTTCTTATGTTTGAGCCACCACCGCCACCGCCACCCCCTCTCCCAACGCAGCCCCTGGGTCAATCCATATTGTCGAAGGCCTTTTATTGTTCACTGCCCCTCTACTTCACCAAGCATGAGCTCCTTGGCCAGGGACTGGTCATTCTTGACAACTTGTCCGAAGTATGTGAGATGAAGTTTCTTCATCCTTACTTCTCAGGAGCATCCTGGCAGTATTTCTTCCAAGACAGAAGTGTTTGTTCTTTAGGCAGCCCATGGTACTTCAATATTCTTCACCATAATTCAACCATACTTATTTTTATTTGGTCTTCCTTGTTCAATGTCCAACATTCACATGCATATGTGACCATGGAAAACATGACGGCTTGTTTCAGGTGCATCTTAGTCTTTAAATTAATATCCTTGCTTTTCAACACTTTGAAGAGGTCGGGTGCAGCGGATATGCCCAGTGCAATGCATTGTTTGATTTCTTTGCTGCTGCTTCCATTGCTTCTAGCTCCACTCAGGATCAAATCTTGGACAACTTCATAATTGTCTCCATTTATCATGATGCTACCCACTGGTCCAGTTGTGAGAATTTTGGTCTTCTTTACATTGAGTTGTACTCCACACTGAAGGCTGAAGTCTTTATCAGCAATGTATCATCTGCATATTACAGGTTGTTAATAAGCCTTCCTCCAATGCTGATGCCACATTCTTCTTCATGTGATCCAGTTTCTCTGATGATTTGCTCAACATTGATTGAATAAGTATGGTGAGAGGATACAACCCTGATGCCCACCTTTCCTGATTTTAAACTGTGCAGTGTGCCCTAGAGATACAGACATGAAAATTGGAAAGAGAAAGCAAACACAACCCCTTATTTATAGGAGCAATAACTGTCTAAATAGAATGGACTTAAAAAAAAAGACAAGAAAAATCTCCTAAAACTATGATGTGTCTTAAACAAGGTCACGGGACACGAGATATGAAAAACTCAGTGCTACTTATTTTATTGTTATATGCTTTCAAACATTGTGACTGCTATTGAAAGTGCAATGACGAAACAAATTAAAACCAACCACTTCACACCCACTGAGAGGGCTAACAATAAGGAGTGTTGGCAAGACTATGGAGCAATTGGAAAAATTGTAAGACAGTAGCAGCACTTTGTCAGTCATTCACTCACTCGCTGCCATTTTGATGCTGTAGGACAGGATAAACTACCCCTGTGCGTTTCTGAGATTCTATTTCCAGGACAGAAAGCGCTTTGTAAAATGGTCTGAACCTTCTTCAAAAAGTTAAACAGAGTCACAACACGATTCAGCCATTCTACTCCTAGCTATATCCCCAAAGCAAGTGAAAAATGTTACTATTTCCACACAGACATTTGAACTAATAAATGAAATATATGTTCAGACAATATTATTTCCCACAGCAATGAAGGAATTCACTGATAATGCTACAAAGATGAATCTTGATGATATTGTGGTAAATGAAAAAGCCAGTCACCAAAAAACACATTGCGTGATTCCATTTATGTGAAATTCCCACAGCTGACAGTTCTAGAAGGCAGCTCAGTGGCTGATTACGACTGGGGAAACGTGTGTGAGATGGAAAGGGCCTGCTAATGGGTACAGGATTTATTTGGGGGATGCTGGCAATGTTTCAAAATTGATTGAGGGGATAGTTACTCACTGCTGTTGAGTAAATTCTAACTCACTGTGACCCTATAATACAGACTAGAACCGGCTTATAGGTTTTTTGAGGCTATAAATCCTTATAGCAAGCAGAATGCCTCATTTTGTTGCCACAGAACAGCTTGTGGGTTTGAACCACCAATATTTTGGTTAGCGGCCAAATGCTTAACCTACAACACTCTCAGGGTTTGTTAGTTGCACAATACTTGATAATATACAAAAACTTACTGAATTGAAAATTTTAAGTAGTTTATGGATTATTATAGTAAATGGATTATATCTCACTAAGGTTTTTAAAAATATAGAAATACATGTATACGATATTTATATATAGAAAAATGTATATTTAATGTTGAATATTAGCAAAACAAACGGGACTTGTAAGCTGAAAACAACACAATGCTGATGTCAGAAATAAAAGTTCTAATGGAGAGATGTAAATGGAGAGATTCAGTATACTGACGGTGACATTTCACCCCAATTGGCATACAGCTTTAATGTGATTTATGCTGGAGGGAGAGCATACTTCTAAGGTAAGGTGACTAGATTTTAACATTGGCAAAGTGGGGCACCATTGATAAAAGTCATATCCTGGTGAAACAGCCACATGGCAGCCGAAAACCATATACCCTAGCTTGTCGTGCATTCTTTCCAAAAATCGGGACTTTTTAAAAACGCTGTGGGACGCGGGACAAATTGTTAAAAAGCGGGACTTCTGAGGAAACTACTCTTTCAACTGTTAGTGTGAGTAGACTAGCGAAACAAATTCATAGATACCCATATGTGTGTAAGAAAGAGATTGATATTAAAAAATTGAATATTGAGAAAAGATCCCCGTTCACTCCAGACCAAGTCATTAAGGCCAATATTAACCCATAAGTCGGAGACAATCCATAAAGTCCTCTAGACTTACAAAACACATGCAATGACGCCGAATGCAGGAAGATCACAGGCCAGTAGGTGGAAAGCCTTGTGGAGCCAGTGGCATTGTAAGTATCTCAGTGCTGGCAGGGGTCTCCACGGCCTCCTTCAGCTCCAGAGCTCTAGCGTAGCTCCATGTGTCTTGTCAGCAAGCATGCCCCACAGGGAGTGAGCATGTGTTCCACCTCCAGCAAGCTATTTATCTCCTGAGCGCCTGCAAATAGTGTCCTCAAGCTGCGACCTGACTGACAGCCTAAACTCCACCCCTTCAATCTTAAATCTCAAATTAACGACAGATTATGTAAGTACCATAGCTACATAAGGTCACATCACGTAAAGTGGTTACATTATATTATGTACCAGTCAAGGTACCACATGATATTAAACATCACATTGATTTTAAATTCAGTTATTTTGTTATTATATTTATGAATGTCGGTTGTCGGTTGCTTGGGCTCAGTTTCTTCAGATGTGCAGTGAGCATTAACAGCACACAGTTTCAAATATATTGTTTTTACTTTCAGAAAAGTTTTCTTGATTTATAAATTTTATATGCAGTGTTCCTTTTTCATTTCATAAGAAAATGCTGAATTTAAATAGGGCATCCTATTTATACCTCATGTCTCAGGAGGATGATCGATAATGTGCTTTAACACAAAATGACAATGGTGTTTCTAAGATGAACCAGAGACTTACATAAACCATACATCTATGAATGGATTTGGGGCTCACACTGAATTCTAGTACCAATATAAGAACAATTACTGGTAGTTCTTATGACAAGGCTCTGTTGATTCTCACCCTCATGAAGAGATCAATGAGGAATCTAGCTGGGGCCAAGCTATCAGAAAGATTACTATCTGGAATTTTGAAGGCTTTTCTTCAAATGAGACATCAACTATGCTAGCATATGTGATCCAAGTGTGTTAGACAGAGTTCTCTAGAGAAACAAAACCAGAATGCTAATACTTTTATATATATTTATACAGATAGATGGATGCATAACATAAGAAATAAACAGTTAATTAAATTAAAAAGCAGTACATGTGGCTCAGTGCAACTCACTCCCGTGAGACAGTTGTGAGACACTGGCAGTCCTTCAAGTCTTGATGGCTGCCGGGTAGAGCAATTCAGGTTATCCAGGCACAGGTAGCAAACATCAAGGCAGGTAGGTCTCCAACTGTCAGTCAGATCACAGGGTTGGACAGTCCCCAGCTCAAGAGATGTAAATTCTAATGGTGTGGCGAAGCAGGTCTTGAAAGAACCTCAAATTACAGTGACACAGTCCACGGGTTAGGTGTCCCACTGGTAGTATAGTTTGCAAATTGAGGCAAAGAACAAGCAAGGCAGCTTCATACTGGTCTGATGATCAAAGAGCGAGAGACAAGAAAGGTGAGGCTGGCCGAGCCTTTTAGCTCTCTGCCCTTCAATTAAGCCCACATGTGTTTTTTGGCCAGGTTGATGCAATGAACTAACTACCTCGCTAAGGATGGTTAATAATATAATAAATAAATGAAGGAGGGAACTGTATCACAGCTTAAATTGTGAACACGTGGTACGAAGAAGGCTATGGATGACAGTGGAAGCCCAAAATATATTTGCAGGTCCACACAGGGATTAAGCCTCCAACGAAATCCCTGTGACCATATTTGTTATTAAACAGAGAGCACTGTAAGGTTGATTATGGAAGATGTACTTAGGTTAAAATGTAATATCATTTGATTTCCCTTTTGACCTATTTTAAAGTTATTGCAGTTTTAAAAAATGAAGGGGAATTACACATGGATTAAGCCTTTGGTGAATTCCCTCTGACCACAGACCAGGGATGTGAATAGGCTTTCATGCAGAGTGCATTGGAAAGTGGATTATTGCAGATGCAGTTAGGTTAAAATGTAACTCCTTACAATGTGACCCATTTTAAATTGATTCTAGTTTCCAGTATTTTATGCTTTCTTTTCAATTGAGGTTTTTCTCTGCTTTACTTTGTTTTTGTTGTTAGTTTAGTTTTTAAAAAAATGTTTTTCTGTATATGAAATTCAGGATAAGTAAATCTATAGATACTGTAACTAGATTAATGGTTCCTTGGGGTATGGCAGGTTCTGAAATCTGGGAGAAATGGGGAGCTAATAATGAGTACAAAATGAAGAGAATGTTCTAAAACAGATCATAATGTAGTGATGACTGTACAACTCATCTTGATATGATTGAAAGATTGAACTATTAAATTTTATGGTTTGTGAGTCATATGCCAATAAAACAGTTTACAGATGGGCTTTTGGTCTCTGTTTCGATTCCTCTGGTTCTCAACAATACGTTTTTTGTTTATTTGTTCTGGGGTCTTCTGATGCTTGCTATCTAATCCTGTCTACACCTCATGATTGCACATGCTGGTGTGCTTCTTTCAGGTGGGATTGTTGTTTCTCTGCTAAATGGCCGCTTGTTTAACTTCAAAACCCTAGATATTATATATTTGATAGCTGGGCACCATCAGCTTTCTTTATCACATTTGCTTGGGCAACCATTTTGTCTTCAGAGAGTCTGCTGAGAGGGTGAGCATCACAGAATGACAGATTGTTAGGACAAAGTGTTCTTGCGTTGAGTCAGGGCTTGAGCAGAGGTCCAAAGTTCATCCACTAATTCAATGTATTATCATATTAATGTATGTACATATGGTAGTATCTCTGTTTTATGAATCAATATATTTATACATGTACATACCTATGTTTATACCTCTACCCATAGCTTTGCTTCCTAGGTCTTTCTTCTGTTTCCTTTTACCTTCCTCCTGCCCCACAATCACACTCACCTTGTTTCTGCCTCTTTGTAATTGCTCTCAGGTAGAATGCTGTTGCTCCAATGCCCCAAGGATCTGTACATCCTCCTCATTGTTGGTTTTAATTCCCTAGTTGTTCCCTTGTCTATGGTGTTCTTTGCACACCGCTTCCTTCCACCTCCTCCTCCTCCCCCACAAGTCCCTCCAGACCATTGGTCTGTTGCTCTCTCCTCGAAGTTGCTTTCCATGCCTGTCTTATATAGGTAGGCAAACCAACAATAATGGAGACAAAACAAAATGAAAACAAAATATTGAATAAAAAGAGAGGAGAAATCACTAGCCAAAAAAACAAACAAACCCCCAAGCACACATAATTCCAGGTCTGTCTGCTGACCTTTATGATTGTCTCCCTACTGGTCCTGGGGGATTCTGGGACCTGTGCCTTCTAGCTGGAAGTCTATTTTTGGAGCTACTTGGGGTTTTGTAGCTGTGCTTTGCTCCCATTGCTGATCTCTTATTAACTCCCTGCTGTGTGCCCCCAGTATTGTCTTCTGTCGCTCTATGCTCCAGCAAGGGGAAAACAAGTCTTGAGATATTGTTACCCCTATAGTGCTCTCTGTGCCTTCGCTGCTCTGTGCAGGGACATCATCCTCAGGGCTTGTTGTGCCAGTATTGGGTCTAGACGCTCACTCTCTTTTGTTTCTTCTTGGTTTGTTTCCATGTGGGTGTGGCATGCCAGTCCCCCTCCCTAACCTGGAGGTTTGGTGTTGCCCTCTATAACACATACTTCTATGGATGGGGTTAGTTTGTCTCTCATTTCAGCTAGCCCTGTAGCCTACTCTGTTCATGAGTTGCTCTATATGGTTATGTTGCCTTCAAGGCTTGGTGCGCCATTGGGGGGTGGGGGTTTGCATACACACCCCAAATTCTGTAGAGATGTAACCAATACTCTCTCCCTGGGTGTGTTAGTGCCTCCACACCCTTCTTCCCTCTCCCCTTCTTTGTGTTGGAATAACATGTACATCCTTGGGTTTGGTCTGTCCCCAACCCAACTGCTTGTACATCAACCCATATAGTGTGAGATAAGTAGCTTTTCTTATATACCTACTATGCTGATTATAATCATTTCGGGGTACACATGATGTAGTTTTCTTTTTGTGATTGGATAACTCCAACTCTTCCCATAAGACAATGTGCTTCATGTAATCATCAGTAGTCCATTTTGTGTATATGCCAGAGTTTTCTTATCCACTTGTCTCCCCATGGCAATTGAGGTTATTTTCAATTCTTTGCAATTGTGCATTGTGCCATATTAAAGTTTGAAGCACAGATGACTGATCAACTGGTCATGGTCTATTTCTTACCTCTTCTGAGTATATGTACATTAGAGGGATACCTGGGTCAAAAGTTAGCTCAATTTCCATATGCTTTCATTATTGCCAGATCACTTTCCACAGAGGCTGTATGTACTCCAGCAGTAGAGGAGAGTTCCTATCTCACCACATTCTTTCCAATATTTATTGCTCTCTGATTTTGGCTATCCTCAAGGGTGTTAGGTAGTATCTCATGGTTGTTTTAATTTGCATTTTTCTTATGGCTAATGATTGGGAGCATTTTCTCATATGTTTATTGGCCAGTTGGGTCTCCTCCCTAATAAAAGTTCTTTTCAGGTCTTTTGCCCACTTACTCAGGGAATTAACTGTTTCTTTTCTTTTTTTTTTTTGCTGGTAGGAGGTTATTATAGATTTTAGTTATAAGCCCTTCGTGTCCCAACATGTTGTCTGTTTTTGAAAATGAGCATTTGCACTTGAAAAGAATGTGAATATTTTTGCATTTGTTTGGAAGCTATATAAATGTCTATCAGGCCCAGTTGCCTAAGTGAAGTCTTTAGTTCTGTAGACTCCTTGCTGAACTTCTTTCCCAGTGATCTATCTTTCTTTGATGGCAGTGTATTCAAGTCACCTACTATGATTGTTCAATCTGTGATTTCTTATTTACTTTTTTGAATAATTTGCTTGATGAATTTTGTGGGTCTCGCATTAGGTGCATATATGTTTATTATGCTCACTGGTTCTTGGTCTACTATCTCTTAGAGCATTATAAAGAGCCCCTCCTGGTCTTTTGTTATGGTTTGCACCTTGAAGTCATTTTTGTTGGAAATTAGGATTGCAATCCCTGATTTTTCAGGTTGCCAATTGCCTGGTACATTTTCTGCCAGCCTTTCATTCTTGGTCTATTTTTGTCTGCTAGCATAAAATGTGTCTCTTGAAGGCAACAGATTGATGGGTTATGTTTTCTGAACCAGTCTGCTAGTCTTTGTCTTTTAATGGGTGAGTTGAGGCTACTGACATTCAGAGTTATTATCACCATCGGTGGATTCATTGCAGTCATTTTGTATTTTTGTTATTGGGCATTTTCCTACCTCCCTTCATATCAGTGTGCTGTGTTTGAGTGGGGGTCTTAATTATTGCCTATTTCCCCTCTGAATCAATTTTATCTTGATAATTGTTTTCAGTGCAGTGACTTCTGGTTGGAGTAACACTAAATGGTGGTCTCCTGCTTGTGTTTATTGAAGGTCTTCTGACCATAGTGAGTCTGCAAGGGTTTTCTGAAAGGTTGGGTGCTTTCTCTGAGTTTTTCCTTGTCTTGGAAGACTCTTACTTTGCCACTTATCTTAATAGATAGTTTGGCGGGGTAGAAGATTCTGAGGTTGGTATTGCTTTCTTTCAGCTTTTGGAAGATGTTACTCCTCTCTCTCCCCCTGTTCATGGTTTCTGTGTTAGGTCTAAACATATTCTTACCTGAGCATCATTGTTTGTGACAGCCTTGTTTGTTCTCTTGCTGCTCTTAAAATTTTTCCTTTTCCTCAAAGTTGTATAATTCCTTTGACTATTATGTGCCTTGACAAGTTCCTCCTGGGGTTTCGTCTAATTGGTGTCCTCTCTGCTTCCTTTATGAGTTTCTGATTCTCACTTATTAAATTCCCTCTTAAATTTAGCTGTTGACTTCTTTGTTGTGGTAGACCGATTAGTTGAGTATTGTTCCTCTTCATAGCATCTCTCATTGTTCTCGGGTTTTCTTATGTCTCTTTGATTATCTTGTTTGAATGTCTTTCCCGTTTGTTGAAGTCTGCCTGATTGTTCTCAAGATCACTTGTACAATTCTCTGCCTCATCTTGTCTGTTGGTGAAATCTGTGGTCTTGTGTTTTGCTTCTGTTACCTCATTCACTAGTTCTAGTATTTGGACTTCAACTCCTCTATGGTGGACTTCATCTCCTCTATCATTGTGTCACTATTCTGCATTGCTTCCCTCATATCCTATATTACTCCAAGCAGCATTCAAGCAATATCCTATATTACTCCACGCAGGTCCATGTCTGATTCTTCTATGAGTGCTGTTAGGTTTATGACTTCCTCCACTGTTGTGTGTTTTTTTTTTGTTTTTGCTTTCTTGTTGATAGTGTTGAAGTATCTTGCTGTTTGTATGTTGTTTTGGAAGAACTGGGTGCCATGTTTCTGGGAGATCAAGGGGCCCTGAGCTCTTTCTATGTGTGACTGGTAAGACTATTTTTGAGGACTACCTGTGACCTACTATGGTCGTGTCAGACTGCTATGTAGGCAGGTGCTGTGGCAACTCAGTGTCCTTTATCACTGGGAGACCTTGGAGCCTGGACTGAGGCAGGCGACTGTAGGTATTACACTTGCCAGTTGGGGTGGGACTTCAGGTGGGCATGGCCTGCTCTGGACTGTCTGGCCATAACTTTCACCCTTTTAAAGACTCTCTGTGGAACCCCAAACTGGTAGAGCCAGCTTTTGGTTTGGGCTGTGATTATCAGAACCTGTTAGCGTCCCCATCTTGTTATATTAAAAGCCTAGGCTGTGTTCTGGAGATTAGAGTTATGGCTATCTTGTTATGTTAATGTTATGCTAATAGACAGTTCTGGCGGCTTGCATTCAAAGTTGTAAAAAGGACCACAGCCTGAAATTGAAAGCATTAAAATTGTTTTCCTGTTTATAATGGGCTTGTGGGGTGCCCTGGTATTGGAAGTGTGCCGTACTGTCCCCCAGGGAAGGGGGACTAGTTTAGTGGAGTGGTTTGGGATTTAGTGGATCTGAATTCTCCCCCGGCTGCTTTCCTGTGTTACTCCTGGCTCTATCCTGCCAGCAGGGTGGGTTGTACTCTGGGGAACTCTGTTCTGTCACAGGTTATGCCCCAGTGGCTCTTTAATTGCTGTAAATTATTATCTAATTATCTATCATTACCCACGCTGGCTGGTTTGGCGCTGGGGAGAGGTGGAAAGGGGATGGCCATTGTAGTCACTCTGGTTGTTACTGGGGAGTGGAGTTACAAAACCCTATACTGCAGGTTCATGGTGGATAGCAGAGAGGGGAACTTCAGTGTGAGGTCCTGTAGCTAGTTTTCAGAGGCTCTCCTGGAGCCTAGGATTATGACCACTGCTTGCTATGGGTCTTGTATCTTGGGTGAAGGAAGGGCAGGTGGATACTGTCCTGCTGTACCTGGTGAGGAATTATCAAATCCCAAAGGGAGTCACAGTAAACTTATAGTGTTTCAGCTAATTCTGGAATCGCATTATAGGTGAAAATCACAGGGGGGAGGTGTGAACCAGCCCCTAGTACACTGAATCTATTTTTAGCACCCAATCTTCCAGTATTTTTCGCACGCAATCTTCCTTACTTCCTTATTTTCTCACCTAACAGCAGGAACACACAGTGGGTGATTCACTAAAATGTGTGTAAAATGTTAAGCACAATTTTCTTTGTAAACATTCACCTAAAATACATATATATGTAATTTTAAAGTATTCTATATTAATGCCTTGTCTTCTTTTTTGAGGATTCTCTTATATGTTTGAGTTTCTTTGAATAGCTCTCTATATTATCATTTCCTAACAATATCTTTTTTCTCATTAAAATAAGTTTTTATTTTAAAATAAGCTACATTTTCATTTGGATTTATCTTAAGACATTATGTCTTGTCTTTACATGATTTTAGGTTTTATATCTTATCTTTCATTCCGGAGAGAGTTTTTATGATTGTGGTAGCTACATAATCTTGTGTCTATGAAAAGATAAGCCCCATCCAGTATATTGATTGCTCTGGACATTTGTATTTGAACAGACTTTTCTAGGGGGTTGTTGACAAAGTGAAGAAAAAAAATGGAACCCTGTGGGTTTTTAAATTTTGAACTACTGGCTTGTTTAGGAAGCTGAAAAACTCTGGAGCCATGAAGGAACTCTTTTCTCTAAGACTGAAAGTTAAAGTGAGCCTTCAGGCAGTATGAAATGCTTGCTAGATGACCACCTGGATCCATGTGTTGAGTGGAAGTGGGAGAAAATCAACAATATAGAGACGGGTTGAATCTGGCCTTGACACCCGTGGACCTAGTTCCATAGGGACTAGAGAAGGAGAGAGTGGGCTGGCTGGTCTGAAATTCATGACCTAGCCCAAGGGGGTTAAGGTTGTTAAGAATTTATGACAGAGACCATTGTTGAAAGGTGAGACAGCCAAAGGTGAGACAGCCACACCTTGGTGAGGCTAAGTTAGGTGGCCCACATTGAGTTGATTAATACCTGACCAGAGGAAGACAAGATTTTTGAGCCTGTGAATTGGTGCATTTTGCTGCTGACTTTTTTTTGGGGGGGTGGGGGTGGGGGGCTGTCCTGATTTGACGTTGCTTGTGTAGGCAAACTCACAAGTTTCCAACTAGAATCTTCTCAGAGCACTGGACTGATATAAGTGGGAATATAGAAATGGGATACTAAAAATTGGAGGGATAAACGCATTATCCAAATTAGGGGAATAAAAGCATGAAATGGCTGGCTTACAAAATTTTATAGGTTGGGGTGTAAGTGTTCACATAACTGCAATTTTCAAGTAAAGAATGTTTTTGTCTTATTTATTTATAGAATATTATTTTTAAGTGAGGCTGACACATTTTAAGTTATATGCATTTTGTTTTTATCCTGTTAGGTACAAATATGATTTTAATATTGTTTTGCTTGAAAATGATGTAGGGCTAAAGAGCTGTGTAAAAGTATCAAGTTGACAAGGGGTGGTGTGTGGTAGTTACATAATCTCATGTCAACATGAGGATAATAAGAGTGAAGGAGTGGAGTCTAGCCTGTCAATCAGGTCACAGCCTGATGATACCTCCTTGTGGGCATTGCCTTCTCATGAGGATTCAGGAAACTACTTCTCTCTATGTTTCATCTTCCTGATAAGCCACATGGAGCCACACTGATGGCAGCCAGAGGCCTGGAGATGCTTCCATTGTCATTGGATCTACAAGATTTTGTGCCCACTGGCCTGTGATCTCCCTGCATTCTGCATCATTGCATGTGGCTGTGTGTCTAAAGAATGATTTATGGACTAATGTAGGACTTAAGGGCTAATATTAGACTTTATGTGGACTGTACTGGGATGTTTCTTAATATATAATTACTCTGATAAAAAGCTCTGTCTTACACACATATGAGTGTCTCTGGATTTGTTTCTCTAGTCAACTGGTCTAACACAATGGTTATTTCTACTTCTTTACAGATTCTAGCCGCATATATTTGGGTTCTCTTATTTATGTTGTTATTTAAAATTCTGTACATGTATACATGTATATTTATTGTTATAATTATGTTTAGAATATTGAATTATAACACTTATCTGATCTTTATCTGTCCTTTTGGTGTATTCATTTGCAGTAGGACTCTTGTTACACTTCCTCTCTCTTTTTTAAAACAATAACTGTATATCACCCTAATCCTTTTTTGTTGCTCACTGGTCTATACAGCAAATCTCTTGAAGTTTTAAAAGGAAGAATGTGTCATAATATATGTGATTCAGTTGCTTATATGAAATATTAAACAATGTAGTCAAGTTCTTGTGAAAATATCTAATTCTCTTGTCTTCTCTTGCCTTTATCTTTACTTAATCTTTCTTTGTCAGGTGAAGATTGGACTTTTAGCCACAAGCTGACATATCAAACACAACCCCTCTGTGGAAGAAAGTTGAGACTATCTGCCCCCATAAAGATTTCCAGCCTCAGAAACCCTATAAATAGTTGCTATAAGTCAGACTGAACTTGATAGCAGTGGGATTTATTTTGCTTTAGTTTTTCTCTTGCTTTCATTTCTCTTTTCTGTTAAATTTGGAATCTCTTCTCTGATATCTAATCAGTACCAGGTTTTGTCCCAGAAGGAAATTAGTCCTGGTTAGATTTTGGAATTCATAATGCTAGACCACTTTCAGGTTAGCTATTTTTTGGTTTTTTCTTGAATTGGCTTAGTGTAGTTTCCAGTTATTATCTGTCTGTTTTCATTTTCTGAGGTCTAACAGATGTCCAATTATCCCATGTTCATGTGTCACGTGGATTCTGTGATGTGGATGGTGTGACTCCATCCACCAGTACTTTGAATCTTGTGGGATATCTTGCTATTTAGTTTGTTTTAGGTGCTGTCCATCTGGTTTTGCTATCTAGTGATATCTTTTCATGGGTGAGACTTAGGAAGAATAAAAGTCTATTCTTCTGTAGCCACTGACACTTTTCTAGAATCCCCTCAAAATGCAATGATTGATTGTTCACTCCCAATATGCCCTTACTAAACTTCCTACCCTCAGAACATGGATGGATGTTATAAATTATTCACCTCAGCAACCAAAAAGCTGGATATTATCCTTGCTACCTCTTCTTCCATCCTCCACATCTTATCATCAACAAATCCTACTTGCTCTTATTTCTAAGTTTTATATAACATTTACCAATTGTATGTCATTTTCATTATCATCTGTGAAATTTCAAATGCTATAATCTCCTGGATTTATAAATAAAATATTCTCTTTTGTGACCTCCATCTTTATATCCTTCTCTTTTTGCAAAAGCTAAAATAACTCCTTAAATTAGAAATGATTGTTGTTTCTGCGTTTATAACGACTTTCAATAAAATTTTAGCCAATAAAATTCCAATAAAAAAAAGAACTCTAAGAAGTTGGAATTGGATCCTCACCTGACTTCCAACCTTATCTCTTACTTCCGTCTTCTTCTCACTGCTGTTTAGCTGTCTCATCCCCTTTTAATGCTACATTAAATTTGGGAGAAAAGAAGTTGAAGAGCAAACAAAGTTAGCAGAATGAAAGAACTTGAACATTAGGAGACTGTGGTCAGGAGAAGAGATGTTTACAATTAAGATTTCTGTCACAGGGCAGATGTGGGGGAAAATAACTTGCAGGGTGTTCCCTCTGTGTGGGTGGCTCATGTGGAATGTTACTGAAAGGTTATTGGAATATAGATACGGGATGGGATTTTACCCGGTATAAGAAAATGGAGCCAAAAGTAAGTAGTTGTGGACATCAATGAAAATAAGTTTATTGTTCACATCTTTCTTTTGTCTGCAGAAATAAGATATATTATTGGAATTCGAGAACCCTTTCCAGAAAGAAAGATTAAGTCTGAATTCCCAACTCCCATTATTTCTACTTTAGGTACAGCCCACAGTCAACAGTTAAAATGATCATCAATTCAATACTCATTGGTTGCACCTTGAACTAGGTATTAATGGTAATACTAAGATGACCCTTGACTCTAATGATATTGCTTTAATGAGCACATAATATAATCCTGCAGTTCTTAATATTATCAAATGGTTGTCCAACCACTGTTGTTTTTTAAGTGGATTCTCTCAAATCAGTTTCAACTCATAACAACTCTTGTATAATAGCACGAAACATTGCCTAGTCCTGTGCCATCCTCACAATGATTGTTACATTTGAGCCCATTGTTGCAGACATTGCTGCAGTCAATTCATATCAATGAGGGGCTTCCTCTTCTTCACTGGCCCTATACTTTAGTAAGCCTGATATCATTCTCTAGGGACATGTCCAAAATATGTAAAACAAAACCTGGCCATCCTTACTTGAAAGTGCATTCTAATTATACTCCATTCAAGGCAGATTTGTTCATTTTTTTCCTGGCCTAGGCTCATTGTCTTCAAGTCAAATCTGACCCTATAGGACAAGAGTACCCCTTTCAGAGATTATCCAACGTATATTCAATACTCTTTGCCACTCCATTATTAAAAAAGCTCTTGCCTCTTTTAAAAAATAATTATTTTATTGGGAGCTCATATAAGTCTTATCACAATCCATCCATCCATCCATCCATCCATTGCGTCAAGCACATTTGTACATTTGTTGCCTACATCATTCTCAAGACATTCACTTTCTGCTTGAGCCCTTGGTATCAGTTCCTCAGTTTTTATCCTCCCTTCCTCCCCGTTCCTCCCTTTCTCTTTGGTGGATTGCTCAACTTTCCCATGCATATGAGGTGCTTGAAAATACCATGGTTTGAGAAAGGCTCACTATAATCTTCAAAGTGAACATCTTTGTTTTTCAACTTTCAAGAGATCTCTTGTAGCAGATTTGTTTAATGTATTAGGTTGATTTCTTGACTGTTGTTTCTATAGATATTGATACAAGTAAAATAAAATCCTTGATAGCTACTATCTTGTCTCTGTTTATCATGATTGTTGACTGAGTTGTGAGAATTTTTTATTTCTTTATATTAAATTGCAATCCATACTGAAGACTATAGTCTTTCTGATCTTCATCAGTAAATGCTTCAAGTTCCCTTCACTTTTAGAAAACAGGGTTGTCATTTCTACATATTGCAGGTTATTAATAAGTTATTAATAAGTCTTCCTTCAATCCTGATGCCATGTCCAGTCTTTTTCATCTAGCCTACCTTCTTGAATTATTTTCTCAGCATACAGATTGATAAGTATAGAAAAGACTACAACCCTGATGCACACCTTTCTTGATTTTTTAATCATATCGTATCCCTTTGCTTTGTTTGACTGACTGCCACTCAGTATATTGCAGGCTCTGCATGACCACAGTTAAGTGTTCTACAGATACCATCTGCTGCAATTTATCTATCATCTTTACATTTTAGAGCAAGTTTTAGAGCATCTTTTGAAATTCATTTCAGTCTTTTTGACACCCTGCCATTTTAATGACATTTTAAACCATTTTTAAACATTTGATGCCATCCCATAACTTATCTGGTTTAGACATTGGTGTCCAATGCGACCATCTTGAGACGGTCTCTAAGTTCAAGGGGAGTATACTCAAGATTGTACTTTGACTCTCACGGATTTGTTTTAATTTTATTCAGCTTCAACTTGAACTTGCTAGGACCAATCAATATGCTTCACAGCTGACCTCTGTTTTTTCTCTAATGATATTGGGTTTTTCATTGTGTTTTCTGTAATTGATTTGGTTATTGTATATTTTCTTTTTTTTAAATTTTTTTAACAATTTATTGGGGCTCATACAATTCTTTTCACAGTTCATATATATACATACATCAATTGTATAAAGCACATCTGTACAGTCTTTGCCCTAATCATTTTTTTCTCTTTTCTTCTTTTACATTTTATTAGGGACTCATACAACTCTTACCACAATCCATACATATACATACATCAATTGTATAAAGCACATCCATACATTCCCTGCCCCAATCATTCTCAAGGCATTTGCTCTCCACTTAAGCCCCTTGCATCAGGTCCTCTTTTTTTTCCCCTCCTCCCTCCCCCTTCCCCCCTCCCTCATATGCCCTTGGTAATTTATACATCGTTGTTTTGTCATATCTTGCCCTATCTGGAGTCTCCCTTCCCCCCTTCTCTGCTGTCCCTCTCCCAGGGAAGAGGTCACATGTGGATCCTTGTAATCAGTTCCCCCTTTCCAACCCACTCACCCTCCACTCTCCCAGCATCCTCCCTCACACCCTTGGTACTGAAGGTATCATCCACCCTGGATTCCCTGTACCTCCAACCCTCATATGCACCAGTGTACAGCCTCTGTCCTATCCAGCCCTGCAAGGTAGAATTCGGATCATGGTAGTTGGGGGGAGGAAGCATCCAGGATCCGGGGGAAAGCTGTGTTCTTCATCGATACTACCTCACACCCTAATTAACCCATCTCCTCTCCTAAACCCCTCTATGAGGGGATCTCCATTGGTCTATTGTATATTTTCTATGGTGAAGTCCACATGTATAGCTGCTGATTATATAATTATATCTGCAATGTATAAATGAAATAATTCAATTGTAATAAAGAGTACAACTACTATCACTGTGTAATTCCCAAACATATTCATTACTTCTAAAAAGTAACATACTCATTCTCCATTTCCTTACCCTCAACCTCTGACAGCCACCACTCTATTTTCTGGCTCTATGAATTTGCATATTCTAGACATTGCATATAAATGCATAGTGTATAAGTGTATAAGATCTTTTGCATCTTGTTTCCTTTGCATTGTTTTCAATGTTCATCCATATTTTGGTCTGAATCAGTACTTTTATTCCTTTTTATGGCTAACTAATATGTTTCCATTATATGGACTATGCGCTATAAGATAGGATTTATGCTCATTATTTGTTTTCTATATATATTATACTGTTTTCATTCCTTTATTACACAATCACTACCTTTTGGGAGGTATTAAATAGATCTCTTATTGTACATTATTTAGTTATTTTGTTATGTTAATATGCTTCTTTTAAAAAATTTAGTTATTTTCTTATGGTTTCCCTGGAGATTTCAATTAATATACTGTTATACATATTGTTTATATTAATACCAAATTAACTATACTAATATATAAAAATATTGCTCCTTCATAGTTCCCATCCCTCCATCCCTATGTGCTTTTATTGTCATACAAATTACATCTTTGTACATCATGTGTCAATCAATACAGATTTACAAACATTGCTTGATGTAGCTTTTAAAAATGAGAAAAAGTCATAAACAAAATATACATTTATGCTGTCTCTCATATATACCTATATAATCATATTTATTGGTAATTTCTGCTTCTTCATACGGATTTGACTATTAACTCAAATTACTAGTAACCTTGTACTAGTCACCTCTCTGTGACTAGGCAGACAATACTTTTAATGTTCTTGTGGGAAATTTTGGCTAATGATGCATTTTCTCAGTTTTTGCATATCTTGAAAGTTCTTGCTATCTCCTTAATTTTTAAATGATAGTTTTGCTAGTTATAGAATTCATTTGAATGCTGATAGAGTTAAAGTTTATTGTGCCTACCTGGCCAATAAACAGATGTGGGGTTAATTGAAGGGTGGAGGGATAAATGGCTTGGTGAGCCTCACCCTGCTAGTTCTCGGGTCTTTTGCTTTGTGATTGTCAGATCAGGGTGCAGCTGCCTTAGGCAGTTTCCTGCTTCAGCTGGCAAGACTCACTTCCTGCAAGACATCCCCAAAAGAAGCCACATGGATCTACCCTGATGCAGCCATGAGTGCGGGAATTGCCGTGTGGAGACCCCTGCAGCTCTGAGATGCTTACACATTCACTGACTCGAATTTCCTCCTGCAGTCAGTGTCATAGAGTGTGTTTTGTGAGATGGAGCAGGAATTTGTGGATTGGCATCAGACATATGGGTTAATGTTGGACTTTTGGGTTTGGGCAACACTGGATTGCTATGCACTTAACCTTTATGTAAAACTCTCTTACACATGTGAGTTTCTGTGGATTTGTTTCTCTTAAGTACCCAGATTAACACTAATGCCTTTTCTTATAACACATATGAATGAATGTCTTTTCTTACATCACTTTGTATGTCATCTTACAACCTCTGGACTTCATGTTTTTTATGAGAAACCAGAAATTAATATTACTGAAGAACTATTATATGTGATGTATCACTTCTCTTTTTGTTCTTAATAGTCTCTCTTTATAATTTGATAATTTTATTGTGATATGGTTAGATGTATTTTGGGTTATTGTTATTTAATTGAAAATATTTTTGTATTAATTAATATCTTTCATCAAGTTTGGAAAAATTTTACCATAATTAAAAAACAAAGTTATCCTTCCCTTTTCTTTCTCTGCTTTCCTCTAAGACTCTCATTATATTGTTAGTACAATTGACATCGTATCACAGATTTCTGGACTCTATTTTTCTTTATTACTTTTCGTTATGTTCCTACGGAGTAATCTAAATTGATCTACCTTCAAATTTACTGTCTTTTTTAATCTACTCAGAATGCTAATTTTTCTTATTGATTTTTTTATTGTAGTTATTGTACTTTTCAACTCCAGAAAATCTATTTAGTTATTTTTAAATTTCAATTTCCATCTCTTTTTAGATAACCGCGATTATTGCATAGAGCTCTTAGTCTTGTACTTCCTTTAATTTATTTAGGCATAGTTTCTTTAGTTCTTTGGACATATTCAACATGGCCAATGTAAAAATTTTCCTTTAAAAACTCAATTTCTGATCTTCCTCAGGGCAGTTTCTGTTATTGCTTTTTTATTTCTATTGTGGTCCATATTTTCTTGATTCTTTATATGCCTAGTAAATTTTTCACTGAAATCTGGATATGTTAAACAATATGTGGCAACTCTGGAAATCAGATTCTTATCTCTCTTTCTCAATACATATATTGATTGGTTTGTTCTTACCATGTGGTTGCTTATTAGCCTTTCTGAACTAATTCTATGACATTCTTTATTGTCTCTGACTATTGATGCCTCTTATTGGATAACTTAATTGTATGCTAATGATCAGATAGAAATTCTCTTAAATGTCTGAAATCAATAAGCCTCTTATTCTTTGCCAGAGTTCTATGGGGGAGTTGACAACTCTGCCTCTTGCTTGTGTAGAACCCCAAGATCAGCCCCAGGTGGGAGCTGGTGACCTTCTCAGGCCTTTCCTGAATTTATGCAGATTTATGCACAGGATTTTGTGCATGCCATAGCCTTCTAGATTTCCAAGCCTATGTAAGAGCTTTTAAAAGTCCCTGTGAACATCTTATTTTTTCCCCTTTGTCCTTAAAATATTTTGGCTAGCTTATCATTTGCCCTAATGGTATTCACTGTCTCCTTCAGCCAAAAAGTTAATTAATTGCTTCTAATTATAGTTGACAAACACTGCCAGGGTAAGAGCTTTGCACTGTCTAATCTCTGAGTTAGATCAAATACAGTGTTGCAAGTGGAGTTTTTCAGCGAACAAAAAATTAGTTCACATAATCACAATGTTCTGGGTCTGAGACGTTAAAGACACCCATCACATTTGATCACTCTGATAGCTGCAAAGCTTTTGGTTTAAACTGTGGTTTTAAGATGTTTGTTTTCAAAACTACTAGAGAAATGTTTCCATGCAGGGGCTTGGGAAGGAGATTAGAACAGAACTAGTTAAAATGTCACAAATACACTGTTTTTACTGAAATACAACTAATTTTCCTTCCGTGAAAGCTCCTTGGAATTTTGCAAAACTTTTACTTAAAACATTGATCTTGACTGTTTCTTATGTGTGTCAGTTTTCTCATTGATTTTATGTTGGCAAGAGCTTTCAGAAGTCCTTACTCTTAAATATTTGCTTATGTCACCTCTAAGGATCTTATTGTGTAGAGTATATACAGATAACATGCAATGTGTTACAGTTGCTAAGATAACATTTACAAAATAACAAAGTACAAATGGATGATTCTTTTAAGTGATGCATCTCAAAGACTTAATTTTGGGGGAAATATGCTATAGTCAAAATGACCAACAAAGTATAGAGATATAAGAACTGGTTTAAATTTTTATTCCATTTTTAGAAGGAAAGTATGTGTGCTATATGAAATGAATTGCTCTTTCTGTTAAGAAATCATAGTAATAGTAGAGAATATTCATATAATATAAAGAAACTTCAAAAAGTTCATTAAAAACTTTCAAATCTATTTTTCTTTTTTAGCTTTTTTCATGACTTTTTCAATTAAGTGTTTTAATTTTAAAAGATGGAGACTGTAGAAAATTTATAAAATGATGGAGGTAGAAGAAGGAAGGACTTTATCACCACATCTTGGAGCTGGAATATCCCATATTTAAAGATCAAAAGAAGTTTTTATAGATTGAAATTCTACCAAGTGATCATATAAAAATTAAGCCGCCTTGAGATGCTTTTCCCCAACAAAACTGAACAGAACACTAGAAATGAGTGAACTCTTTAAATATATTTCTTATTTGATTATAAAAGATGATGAAAATTAAGTTTAGCTGCATTTGACCTGGTTTAAACTTTTCCTCTGATATGATGACAGGTTTAATATACATATGCTTATTTGCATTGTTCCATTCAGAAAAATCAACATTTAACTCAGAACATTACCAAGCTTTGCTACATAATAGGAGTGTTTCATCAGGGACTAGTATAGAATGGGACGTGTTTCACAACAATTGAAAAGCAATCCTATTTTAGTACTTCTCAGAAGCCCCAGGGCAGACGGGGATTTCACCACGAATCTTGGGAGACTCGATTTACTAAACTTGACCCCAAATAACTTTATTGACTTTAGTGTTTGGAAAGGAATTTTGACTTTTTAATTTAATTTTGGAAAATGGATTTCCTGGTATTGTATGCCCACAGATAATTCGTGAGAAAAGAAATTGGGGAGATTTTTAAGCCATTATTGTGTGTGTGAGTGTGTGTGTGTGAGTGTGTGTGTGTGTGTGTGTCCAAACAATCAGCCTCCCAACTAAGCATTCTAATTAATGTCAGCATAATTGGGGTGGGGGGCTATTCTCTTTGTAAAAATATATTATGCTGAGGATATCTATGCTTGAAATTATGAATTAAAATTAAAACCTGAAATGGGTCACAGTGTTTGGTGCCCCATTTGTCAAGCAAGCACTATTTCAGATAAGATATAATGGAAGAATGGATGAGGCTAGAGTCGATGAGAGCACAGAAAGCGATGGGTGAGAAATGTTTAAGAGGCTGAAAAAGCACAAACAAAAACCCATTTGTAACCACTCCCCTAATTAATATAATTCATTTCCCCTAGATTTTAAATTTCAACTCTAAACATTCCATTGTACTTCAATAAAAAGAAATTCTCTCTGTGCCATTCGTCCTATTTATAACGGTTATGCTCTCTTCCTGTATATTACAAACAGAGTTCTAAAATGTCTTAATATGGAGCGCCTCAGACTAAATCTTGTGCTAAATCATTTGCATTTGGCCTATGCAGTGTTTAAAAATTAAGTAGAAAAAAAATTAAGTAGAGAGCAATATTTAAATGAGGGAGTCTCTTGACCAAACAAGCATAGATTTTCAGCTTTCCTTGAAATTCTGGGTGATCTGACCACATGGGCCCTCATGGAAGAGAACTGCAATCAGCCGGGTTTGAGGCGCTGCTCAAGGACCATGTGTTTCCAGATTCTTACCCATCTTCAGGGGGGCAGTTCACTCATCTGTAGGACCTTGATGTTCCCAGGGAGGCATTTAAGCTAACAACTTGTGCACAAAGGTAAAAAGAGAACAAAGATATCCTTACCTTACAAATTGTACATGGTACTTGGAATTCTCCATTCCATTTTGAGTCGAGTAATCAAACGGAAATTGATATCGTATTTATTATATGAAGATGGTGAGACTACAAAACGTACGTTTGAACTTTCTGGGCCGTTTGGAAAAGAGAAGACCATGTATAAGTGAGAGAGGAGGAACAGGAAGAAGAAGTAGAAGTGGTGACCAAAGAGCACATACAAACTTTTAGGGGTATGGGGAATTAACTGATTTTGAGTGGCTAGGGAGAAATACAAAGCTTTCTACTCCTGTAAAGAGTTACAAACTCTGAAACTCACAGAGACATTTCTACCCTGTCCTCCTCTAGTCCTGCTAAAAGTCAACATTGACTAGATGGCAGGGAATTGGGGTGTTTTGGTTTTGAGTGGGCTACAGAAAACTTTTTACTTCTTTTCTTTTTTCTATGCTTCCCTCCTCCCCCACCCTCTTTCTCCTCCTCCTCATTCTTCTCTCTCTCTCTCTCTCTCTCTCTCTCGCCTGATCCTTCTTGTTTTTTCTTTTTCCCTTCCCTTTCCTTGATCTCCCTTCCCATCTGCTTCAACTCGCCTCCCTCTTCCCTCTTCTTTGTTCCCTCTTTTTTCCTCTTCTCTCTCTCTCTTTCTACAATTACGATGGGGTCTCATAACTATACAAGGCGATGGTAATCCAAGACAACTGATATGTCTTACTATTGTGAGCACTCAAAGTTCAATAGAGGAGGCCTTGGCAGAACAGGGGGAGAGGGCGATGTTGATAAAGGAAGTGGTTTGAAGTCAGACATATTCAAGACCACATTAGGTTCAGGAACTCATTAGCTAGACAGTTTTGAGCCAATTATCTCTGAATCCCGCTTTACATATGTGTTAATTTGGAGCATCTGTGCTTACCGAGAGGTAGTGGATACTAAGGACATGCCATATATTCCTTTGTTCTGTTGATCCCCCCCCAAGAGCCCTAAGAGAAAAAATATTATGTTCCCCTTCTTACAGATGAAGTGGGGAAGGCAGAAGTTCTCTACCATTTTCAGGGACACACATCTTGTGATTTATGAAGCTGGGATTTTGAGACTGGCTTTCTGACAATAGGTCCAAGGCCATCATATTCTGTGATAGGGCAAACAAAGGAGCCTAGGTGATGGTACCTAAGCAGATAACTAGGAGACCTACGACTGGAAGCTCCCAATTATTGTAGCTGAAGTGAGATGGTTTACTGAATGAGACCAAGCTTGTCTTCTTTTAAGTCTTTGCATGCTGAACTTTCATGACCTTGCACTAATTAGTGTTCCCTGACAAAGGCTGCTCAGTGCTGCAGTGAGATTAGCAGAGGAGATAGCAAAGATTCACAAAAGAACGTGACCGTGGTCATTATGACCTGGATTTGTAGAGACAGTGTCTCCTTCTTTTTCAGAAAGAGTGCTCAGAATAACGACTTTGAGTGCTCCTCTGGGTTCATTTAATCCAAGTCCCTTGAAGGGAAGGGACATTTTTGCTCTGATTATTTCCTCTGAGGTTAAGTGAGGACTGTGTGGGTCAACTCACCATGAACTTAGAGAGCCAGAGAGTGGGGCTCAGTGTAGCTCAGTGAGCCATGTTGACTGGGCTCTTTGACTGTACAATCGTTCTGCTTAGGCTCTATAATCCTTTCTTGTGAAACCACAGCTTGGCAGTCCAGGTTGTGGTCAGAGTTTCTGTCCTTGGCCAGATGTTGGAAAATGAGTAGGGAGCAGGGAGTAAGGCATAGGACTCCATTCGGAAGGATACCTTTGGGAATAAACTGTTAATGCTTCTGAATTCTGAAAAAGAACCCCCAGAGTTAGACAGTTTGTAGACAAAAACAATTGCATGAAAACCTGTTTTCATTTACTCTCCAAATTAATTACCTCTTTACACATGTAGTTCTGAATTGTTTACTAATATATGGCATTCCTGGAATTTCATAAGCCCTGTTTTAATAGGTGCACTTTATTTTCAGGCACAATTGAAGAACTCAGATTTTATTTGTGAAAATATATTTTATACTATGTAATTGGTGCAAATTCATGGCTTTCTATGCATGAGAAAACCATAAATACTGGCTTCGCTGAACTATTTATTGTCACGTTGAACCCTAGTCAATGTTGCCTTGTCCCTATTTTATTCCATGCAATAAATGAGTAAAAATGATCATACTAAACTCACTGCCATTGAGTCAATTCTGGCTCATAGAGATCCTATAGGACAGACTAGAATTGCCCCTGTGAGTTTCTGGGACTGTAGCTCTTCATGGCAATAGCAAAGTCTTGTCTTTCTCATGAGGAATTGGCTGGGGATTTGAACGGCTGTGTGGGTAGCAGCCCCAAATGTAACCACTTAAGCCAATAGGGGTCTATAAGTTACTTTAAAATCCCTTTTCTTTTCTTCGAAGAGCATCTTTCACTTTAAAAATCTCAAATCATTAGAAAGAAGGATAAAAGGAAATGAGTATAATTCCCCACAGTGTAGTAAAGAGTAGGTTTAGTATCCTCTAGAAGATGGGAAAAATTGGCCCAAGTGGCAATAATTAGAGACAATTATTCATCAAGGCAGTACTTTTCAGATGAAATAGAGCTCACAGGGAGGCGGAAAGATGTGTGTGGTGGGGGCCGAGGAGTGGCAGCCATTGTGTTAGGAGTTATTGATTATTCTTTTAGATTTGAATATCTGCTTTTAATTAAGCATCATTGTTGTTTACTGTGGACATGTTATCAGGTGACGGGTCCCTGGAGAAGAACAACATGCTTGGTAAAGTTGAGGGGCGGTGCGGAAGAGAAAGGCCCTGGACAAGATGGACTGACCCAGTGGCTGTAACAATGAGCTCAAACATAAGAACACTGGTGAGACTGGGGCCATCCCGGGCAGCGTCTTGTTCATTTGTACACGGGGTTATGAATCTGAACCAAATCAATGGCACCTAACAATAACAACAGTGTTTGGGGAAAGCTCGATTTTGCTAAAATAACGCCAGCAGCCTTTAATAGAAGGAGAATTCGAAACAATAATAAAAACCCCACTTTTGTGAAATATGTTAATATAGGAAGCACTTTAAAAATGACAAAACAAGCATTCTGTCCTATAGACAACTCATATTGTAAACTGAAAAAAAAAAACAAACAAAAAAATCAAACCCATCTGTTGGGCTACAGCCGTTGTTCTTTACAAAATGCATTTGAAAGATATTCTTCTCCCAAGAAGATCCTTGGAGTCAAGCTGCATGCTGTCTTAGGAAACTGGGCCTCTTTGGAAAGACACCAGTTAAGATCTAAACCTACATCACAGATTTCTTTAAGCAGTTGCTTACATTTTAAGTCCAACTCTGGTCCTGTGTTACAGTGGAGTGGTTGGGTTGTGATTAGGTCACGTCTTCCGCACATGCATTATTGACAGTGTAGGGTCTGCAGAGTATGGATGGATTTTTGGTATGGAGAAGAAACACGAGTCGAGTTAGAGCAGCGGTTCTCAACCTGTGGGTCGCGACCCCTTTGGGGGTCGACCGATCCTTTCACAGGGGTCACCGCAGACCATCGGAAGACACATATTTCTGATGGTCTTAGGAACCAAGACACCGCTTCTCTATCCGTCTGCAGGCAGGTCCACCCACATGCAGACATGCCCACATATGAGTATGCAGTGTGAAGACTGTTACCAATACTGCACCAGGCTTCAAGACAAAATTTCATTCATTTGTAATTAGAAATAAATATTTCACAATATATATTTACATATTGTTTTGTGATTATTCACGATGTCTTATGTTCCATTTGTAACAATGAAAATATATCCTGCATATCAGATATTTACATCATGATTCATAACAGTAGCAAAATTAAAGTATGATGTCGCAACAAAAATAATTTTATGGTTGGGGGTCACCAAAACATGAGGAACTGTATTAAAAAGTTGTGGCATTAGGATGGAAGTGAGAACCACTGAGTTAGAGGATTGAGTCAACTTAGAAAAAACAGGGAAAGGGAAAGCGTTTCAGACAGATTGACAGACAGACAGACGCTAGCATCCTGGGGTTCTTGCTTTTCATTACTCATGCTCTGAGTCCCAGTATTGAGTTATTCCATTGTTTTCTGTTTTAGAACAGGATCATCTTAATAAATTTAAGACATATGTAACAACTCTTTGTAGTTGCTCAGAAATACCCAACTAAAAGTGGTAATCATTCTCCAGGAGTTTTAGAAAAGTTCTCCTGTAGTTTTCATGTTAATGTGGCTCAGTATACAGAGCATCTTATTTTAGGGTATTTTTGTTCATGTCTGGGAATCCTAGAAAAAAATCGGAATGCTTTGTTTATAATTTGAAATGTCTTGGATCCAGTAAGGATAATCTATTTATACTCTGGTTAATGAACCTCGTGCTATACTTTCCCTCAAAGGTATTAAACCCTTAGATGTGCTAGCAGCTCTTTGTTCATTGCAGTTACAAATCTGTCTGTACAGCTTGAAAACTCAGATGACGACTCTGAGGGGTCATCTAGGGGCAGCACTGACAACCGGGATATTGGAGAAAGACTACAAGTGCTGTGTTTAAAGAAATACTTAATTTTTGGTAAGACCCCAAAGGGGACAAGATCAGCCATTGATACTTCCCTTCACTTCTCACAGCTTACCTCTGCTTGATCATGTTCCTGAGGGACGTAGCAACTAAGAGGACAACGTGGGGGGATATTTTGAATGAGGAATCTCTCCCGTGGAAGCTCACCTACCTTCTTTGTTTAGAACAGTTGGTCAAGCACACTGTCATGGCATTGTCTTGCTTTTCTCTACCTCTCTTTATTCCTTTCTCTGATGTTAATTCCCCAAATTCTTCTTTTCTGACCTTCAGTTTTGCCATCTTGGCACCCACAGGCTCTGATGATTTCAGAGAACATTTTTTTCCTAGAGACTTTTGTGTTTATAACCCCCTCACGGTGAACCTGAGCTTTATTCCCTTTAAAATCTATTCTTTCTAGGTTGAGCTTCTGATATACAAATGCAGACTTTGTTAGATCCTTCTGGTTTCTCAGGACAGAGTAAATAAAAGGTCAATGATGCAACAAAGCCCACGTGCACACTGCATCCCGATAGACATAGAGGATGCAGGTGGCCAGTGATGTGTTCGGGTCTTGTATGATGCACTCATTTGGGGTGACCATTGTCCAATGATATGTGCTCTGTTTGAGTGTATGAAAATACATATATAATTTGTAAGTTGATAGGAAGGTGTTGCGACTTTTACAATGCCCCATTCCATAGATAACCTTGGGTTTTAAAACAAAGAAAACTCACAGGATTATTTTCAAAAATAGTTTCTGAAACTCTGCCGCAGGGTGTGTAAATTGGTACAAAATTTATGAAGGCTAATTCAGTAATGTATTTTAAGAACCTTCAAAATCTTCCACTCTTTGAAGCCAATAACATCACTGTTTTGAATTTACTCTAAGGAGAAAAAAAATCACAAACATGCAGAAAGATTTATATTGTAGGATTTTCATTACAGACTGAATAATAGTGAAAAATTTCATACGTTCTGTGTCCAACATTTGAGAATGGTTAAATAAATTATGACACATATATATTTAAAACACAGACATGCACTTATATTTTTAAAAAGGCAAAAAGAATAACCAGTACTTCATATTCATTCTCTCTAGGTAGTATGTGTGAGAATTTTATATTGTTATGATTTTCTTTATTTATAAATTTTCTATCTCAGTGAGAAAAACAATTGAAACATCTTTATCCTGATTTTTCTTAACCAGAACCACAAGCAAATAATGAAAGTTTTCAGGGACTGATTTTTCATCTTTTGATCTATCTAATAATTTTATTTTATTTTTTCATTACTGCAGTCTAGCTTTTGTCTCTCACCATTTGTTAGTACGATGAATCGAGTGAATGAATTGGGGAAGAGAGAGGTTCACAGAACTTTCTTCCAGGCTGGATTTGAGTAACATCTTTTAAAAATAAGACAACTCATTAAAAAATAATTCATTTTTGCTAATATTTAATGAAAAAAATGACAGCAAAACTTCTGAAAGATTTCTGGTGCTTTGTCTTTTCTAAGAGAAAACGTGGGAGCAGAAGAACTGTGGGATCTCAACATGCTTTCTTCTAGCGAAGTGTAGCTGAAGGAAAAAGAGCCCTTAACCTGACACTAAAGCTTCTTAATATTGTTATTACTATTTTTCACATAGGCTTTTTCCCCCCTCTACCCAAATACTTCTCAGTCACATACCTGAAAGGCTTAAGCAATACTTTATGGTTACAGAGTACGGAGCAAGAAATTCTCTCAGCAACGTTTCCACCACAGGAACCCTGGACGCAGAGTAGTAACATTGAGCTGCTAACTGCAAGGTCAGCAACTCAAACCCACCGATTGCTCTCACGAGAGAGACCTGGGTTTCTTTTTTCAAAATCATTTTAGTAGGGGCTCGTACAACTCTTTCACAATCCATCCATCCGTCCATTGTGTCAAGCACATTTGTACATTTGTTGCCATCAACATTCTCAATACATTTGCTTTCTTATTGAGCCCTTGGTATCAGTCCCTCCCCACCCACCCCCTAGCCCCCAACCTGGATTTCTACTGAGTTACAGTCTCAGAAACTCCCAGAGGACAGTTCTACCCTTGAGTTTGATTTGTTTTTTTGTTGGAATTATGATGATGATGAAAACGAAATGGATAGATTTTGAAAAAATAATGAGCCTCCTTATACATGTTTGTTCTACTTGGTAGACCCAAATACTTTTCCCTTATCAGCATAAAATAGTCAAGACCTGGTCTTTTATTTTTTTTTAATGATTTGTAATTGGCTTGGAACAATGGAAAATACAAAACAGGGGCACAGCCATATCAATCTTCACAATTTATCACAATTTATCTTTCTGCATGGCTGAAGGTTTATAACCCTTCTGAAGACTGAAATGAGTTATTTTGTGTAGAGCTGATTAGTCCAAGAGAGGTTGTTTCTAACTGCAGTCAGACTGAGCGCCCACAATCGCTTTATTACAGTTGCAGAATCGAAATGAAAGCTTGCAATGCTGTTGCCCTCCTTACCGCTCTACTCAATATTGATAGAATGCAATTTAGGAAGGTGAACACCTGTCTGGGAATTGGCAGGGAAATTTTACAATTCTAAGAATGACTGGGTCACCAACGCTAATTCAGGTGCATGTTTTCAAAATCTCATCAGCCACAAGACCACATCTACAACGAGACCAATTTCATGTGCACATAATGAACAGGGGCCAAGTAACTATTTTGCTATGATACATTTTAGAAAGCATGTCGAATATTTAGTATTGAGTAGTCTAGGTTGAGATTACTGGAAAGCGACCTATGGAATGCGGGTATCTTGTAAACAACTTCCATTAAGAACTTTAATATTTGGTTTTCTTTTTCTAAAAGTTAAAAGTAAGTCAGGTTCATCATGAAAAATTTAAAAATTCCATATGAGTTCTAAAAAATAAAATTAAAATTATTATAGTCTTGCAACATAGAGTTAAACTTGTAGTGTTGACAATTGGCTATATTTTTCTTATGTATACTTAACCTATTTAGTGTAATTGAGAGACAGTCACGTGTTATATTTTGCTTTTTCACAAAATTAAGTCCCAATTTCTTTTTCTGTTTCCCTTAGCATGAAAATTCCTTAGAAATACAGTTTGGATTTATAATATTTAATCTAAGACTCTCCATAGGAATTTCCTACTTTTGGTGTTTGTAGTTGTTAATTATTATAAAGAACAATGCATTGAACACCTTGCATAAATATTTTCCCCATACACTTACCTAATCCTTGAGAACAGATTCTTGGAAGTGGTCGAAAGATATGCTTTAAAAGTTTATATTCATATTGCCTGAGGTACGCTTAGAATCAGATTTTTAGAAAACCAAATACATCTGAGAAATTGTTAGGCTGGAAAGTAGAATCATTAAAGAAAATCATAATAAAGGAATGCAAACTTTGTTCAGAGGCCCTGATTATCCAGAATGCCAGACTCTTGGCAATGCCATTTCAACCCTTTGTGCCTTAATTACTTCATAGTGTAGGAGAGTTAAATAATCCTACTCTTTTTTTTTTTCATGTTGCCATTTGGAACGACTTGAAAGTAGATTGATTGACAAGCGTTTTTGAAGTCCTTTTGAAATGCTATGGAAGAATAAGCAATGACAATCTGGTTGTTTACTTAGCGTGAGGGAACCAATGTCAGATGTTTGGACCTCCAGTTGTTAGAGGTTTGGCTGGGAAAGAAGGAGACAATGAGACTGGCCAAGGCAGCATTTACTGTGCAGTATAATTTCAAAGGTATGCTAAGAGCAAGAAAGCTCAGCCAAGAATTTATGACTTGGTCAGAGGCAAAGTTGAGAGCTATCACCTGCTTCAAGGAGGACAGCTTTGGATGAGTTCATATATATGCATGGCACACTGCTGCAGTCTAACTTTATGACTTTTAATGACTCCGACCACCTAATCACTTGTGAAAGGATGTGCTGGAGTTTGCCTTCACTCAGCTTGACAAGGTGATGGGAGGCATATATCTTCCTTACATGAAAACACTTGTCAGTTGCATCATATTTGGTAAGACAAGCACCAATGTCACCTTGGGGGGAAAGAAAAGTAACTCAGCTGACATCCAGTGCATATGAGTTTCCAATATGCTGCGACATAGCCTAATTTCAAGTGAAATATGCAAATGCACCCTATTTTGTCTGTAGTTTTTATTTTCCTGATGCTTTCTCTAAGTGCCACATCTTCTCCTGATGGAAACATTGTGTAACTTCTTCTGAGCTGATGCATATTTAAATACACCATGCGGGACATTCTCAGTCTTTGAGAAGAAGCAACATGGCAAGCCAAATGCAAATCCCTCCGTCACCTGGTCTTGGTTTTTAGGTTGTTTTTTTCCCCCTCCCAGTTCTTATTTTATTTTGAGGGCTTGAGCTTCACTTATATATCCAATTTGCTTTCATTCAAACTGTTGAATTTTATACTTTTTATGGGTAGTAGGTCAGTAGAATGAAGTCAGGATTTATTAGGGTTTGGGACTAAGCTACGTGGGCAGCAGAGGGATTATTGTGAGTGTTTTCTCATAATGAGGAACAGGTAAGCTATTAGATCACAAACCCACATTTATTTTCTTATTCTTCTTATAAAACTTTAAAGAAGAATGTTAAGAAAAAAATGTGCTCTGTCTTGTTTTTTTTTTGTGTGTGTGGAAATTCCTACAGTGGGTTCATAAAGTTCTTTAATTTTTAGTTCTAAAGAACTCCTGTGTTTGTCTCAAGAAGCCTAGGTATGAATGCATCCAAGAGGCAACAGTCATGGTTTTGGTAAAGAGCCTGAAGGAGAACAGGGTACCAGATAGTCCTCAGTGTTGAAGTCCTGTTTCCAGGGAGAGGGGAAGTGAAACTGAACGTGGGGTTGCTGTTGAAAAATCTCAGCATTCAGAACCAACCACGTAAACAATACAAGAGGCGAAGCTGTGGAGGCGTTTTACTGTGTGTGCAGTGATAATTATAGGCGTGCCTGCAGTGTCTCAGTTGAATGCGGAAAAAGGTCCTTGGCTAGTGCTTAAGGCAATGACTGTTCTTTTGTATACCTTGGAGGGCCTTATATGGAGCAGTGTTTAATTTTAGTTTTCCAAGTTACTGGGAACGTTTTAAAACCTAAGTCCCTATAAAAACCAAACCCACTGCTACTGAGTTGATTCCAACTTACAGAGACAGTATAGAGCTTTGGCAAGACTGCATATTTTTATGGGAGCAGACAGCCTCATTTCTCTCCCGCATTAGGGTTCCTTCCAAAGCCCTATAGCATGCTTTCTGGTTTGTCTAGACATTATATACATTTAATACAGCAAGTCGCTCAGTTGTCACAAATGACAAATGTCGAAGGTTCCATTTTATTTCACAGATGGATTTTCTGTACCTGCTGTCAGCCATATATATGTATTCACTTCTGATTGTTTAGAGTGGACCTTTCCTTCAACTGAATTGTGTATTAGAATTTTGGAAGCAAAAATTGCTAAGGATATGCTCGTACAAACAGAACAAACAGAGGGTTTGTTTTCAATTTGATATCCTGGACCTTTATTTAGATGTTGCCGCTTCACATCCTGGAGGGATGAGGCCAGTAGATGTGCCAAGCCAATTTAGGTTCCCACCCAAGAAACAAGAAAGCCCCACCATCGGAACCTGACCTTCACCCACTTTCCACCAGAATGTGATCTTCCTCTGCTAAGTTCATTCACTGTTAATGGAAACTGTTGACTAGTACTTTCTATAGTTCTAAGGAAGTCAAGAAACAGACCAAACTGCCTGTAACTGTCCCATAAGTGGCCCAGGATAAACAAGCAAACAGTTATGTGTTGGCCTTCCATGTAAAATGATGTACTCAGAAAAACAGAATTCCTTTACACTCAGGAAAGGATATACCACCACATCCAGAACTTGTAGGTCTACTGTGAAAACACTGTCCAGAAAATAGTTAAGAAAGATTTGGATTTTCACTAAAAGGGAAAAATGATGACAAATTTATATTTGTAGCAAACCTATAGACATATGCTTTTTCTTAAACCCTCTAATCAGAACGCATAAGGAAAGTCATATAGTTCACCATATTAATGAAAACATGTTTTTTTTCTTTGTCACAACATGTGAGAGAAAGCCTTGTTGTTTAGCCTGCTAATGAAAACATTGCTCTTTGAGATCGGTAAAACAACTTGAAATTTTTAATTTTATCTTTCAGACCTTTGTTTCTTCTAAAAACTCAACATTCATGATTCTGTGATGTTATTGTCTCTGTTTTTAACTATTTCTTTTTCAAAAGTCGGAGAAAGTTGTATTATATTTTTGTTGTATTATTATTTAGGAAAAATACAGAAGTCATCTGAGGAAGAAGTCAGCATGGTTATTAATCTGAAATGAAATACATATCAGGAAATATACTGCCACTCATCAACCAATTGTCTCCTAGGGATCACTAGGAAAAATTGATCTACATTAACGTTTGTTATTGTGTAGCCCCTTCCACGCTTGGTCCATTGGTTACATGCGGCTGCTCCTGCTATTGTTCAGTAGTGGAGCAGGCAAACAAAGAAAACGCAGCGAATGTCACATGACTGCTTGGGCTAGTCATGAGCAACATTTTCTTCTTGTATGAAACAATAACATTTAAATTTTGTGGTTATGTATCATGAGTGTCTGACAGCAGAAACCATCGTGATTGGCAGGCAGTAGATTAAATTTATGGGTTTTAGGCTTTTTTTTCTTCTTAATAAGGATACCTTGAGAAAGTCCAAGGGAAATGAAAGTCAGTTTTGTCATCTTGCACAGATTTCAAAGGCAGGGGGCTACACCAGGGCTTGAAAGGTCTATATTACACTGCTGCTGTCTAGCCCTACTTGACAATGAGACATATCGTATTTGCTCACGGTGCTGGAGTTTATCATGCAAGAAGAGTAATTATATTTGAATTGTGTCAGCCAGCCACCCTAAAATGAAGGAACGTCAACGAATATGGCTCCAAGGAGGAGATGATTAGTTATAATTATACTCAGTGTCCAAGAAAAATGCTCCCTTCCCTCATCCTGTTGCAAAGGAGAGAGGGGGGAAAAAAACCAACAAAAATTTTTTCCCGTACTTCTCAGGATTAAAAAAAAACTTTTAAGGTGCCCATTTATTGTAGAAATTTCAGATAAGCTCTCTGGCATGACCATTTAACTCTGTGAGGACTTGCTTGGTCTGTACAAAATTTTATAGCCTTAAAAGATAGACAACTACATCTCCTGGATATTTCTTTCTCTCACCATTTGTAGACAATCTCCTAATGGGTATGTTAGACAAAAGGAAAAAAATTTCTTAATCCAACTCACTCAGATTTCATCTACATAGTGCCATGGTATAAAATATGGCTTTACCATCATTCATGAATATGACCATCTGATTTATAATTCTTATCAAACCATTTGTTTGAGATGGTGGGGTGAACACCTGGGCATATTTACTACTTCTATTGTGTATGTGCTCAGTGAATAGTTTCCTAAACTTAGCTTTTGATTTTCTTAAGCTACATATTTTGTAGTTTGTGCATCCTCAGCACTTTTTAGTTGGTATATTTTTCTGAATGTTAATTGTTACTGTTTTGCCTCCATAACTCAGCTTAGTGTCAGAATTTTTGTGGATGAATTTGATGGTCAACTATTCTAATAGTTGGTTTCTATATTTCTTATGTTTACCATTTTAATATAGAAGTTTCATTCCAACAATTTTGTATAATGCTGAGATTATCTGACTAGTGTTCCTCTATTAATTTTCATGTAAATGATCGCCATCCTTATGTTTATGTGAATTATATTTTAGCTGGTGACATATACTGGTTAGTGCCATTTGCCTGGTTTCAATAATGTCCCAAGAAAATCTCATGAGTCTATTGTTATAAGGAATAGATGTAGATGAATGGAGACATTTGCTGAACACACACACAAACAAAACCAAATGAATCCTAGTCATCTTAAGATATTATTAAAATATTTGCTCTGTTGTCTCGGTAGTGTAGTGCATTCATTTGTAACTGTAATTATATAACAATGCGTGCCTCCTTTCATATGAAACTAGACTAATGGTGAGGTTATACAGAAGTCACTGTAGCAGAAAAGCTGTAGAAGCGTCTGGTTGCATTTTGGCAGCTGGTCGGAGGTATATTATGGATCACTCAGAATGGCATTGATTGGTGGTTGTTAATAAAATATACCTCATGGAATTTCACAAACTTTTTTAATATGCTGGTTATAAGTAAATTTAATTGGAGATTTGACAGTCTGCCTTTATTTCAAACACTACCACTTCAATGGGAACATGTAGATTATTGAGACAATTTTTAAATTTATTTTTCCTTGGGTTGTAGTGGCTATATATGTATATACACGACATCTACACCCAAAGTGACTCCACAGCTTCTCTATGAGCAAAGTAATCAAACTGCTAACTGATGCTGGCTTTCTTACTGATAACCCTGATCCCAGAAGTTAGATACAAACATGCCATGCAAGCAGTTTTTCAAATAATCTTCTCCTATTGTGATGCGCCTTTGAAAATATTTTTCAATGAGATTCCTAAATCAATCCTTCAAATAAGAAATTTCAATATAGAGGTATAAAGATTTCCATGTTGCCCTTAACTGTTCACAGACTAAGTCTTTTACCATTCTATAATTTTTGTGATGTCTTGTCAAAAACTGTTTTCTTCTGATCCATTTTATTTTTAGATATGACAGGATGTTGTTGTCGTTGTTTTTTAATCCATAGCAAGGACTCCAAAGCCTTTAGGTTTTTCTGTTGGTTTTGGTAAATCAACAGGTACATAGAATTGTATCAACCATGTTCTTCACCCATGGCTCACTATGTCATAGACTAGCTGGTACAAGACTTTAAAAAACTCATCTTATTTCCCCACTTCTTTCCAAATCTCCACCTGCATTTTTTAGTGCAAAAGAGATTTGAGGTAATGTACTTAATTCATGTTCTTATGACTATTCTCACTTATATAGCAAACCAAACTCTCTGCTAGAGAGTCAATTCTGACTCATGGAAACCCTATAGGATAGGATAGAGCTGCCTGTGTGGTTTTCTGAGACTAACCCATTGTGGGAGTAGAAAGCTTCATCTTTCTACCTTGGAGTGGCTGGTGGTTTCAAACTGCTGTCCCTCCAATTAGCAGCCAACTCATATGCAACCAGGGCTTATATATAATCACTTATCTATAACCAGGGTTAAGAAACAGCGACGCAAAGTCAATTCCAAGTCATGAAGCCATGTGTGTCAGAGTAGAATTGTGATCCAAAGTCTCTTTCTTCTTTTTTTAAACGTAATTTTACTTATTGTGTTGTTGTTGCAATTCATTGTCAGACCCTATATAGGATTTCCAAGCCTGTAAATCTTCTTGGAAGCAGATAGGCTCAACATTTCCCTCAGATCGGCTGGTGGGTTTGAACCACCAACCATGCAGTTAGCAGTCTAGTGCTTACCAGATAGCACCTCTCGGTCCAGTAAACAAAGAGTGCTATGCAGCAGCAGCTTAAGAACCACTTAGCAGACAATGGAGCTTGACAAAAAAAGAGTCACAAAAATCACTAACCATCAAACACTTTCATTTCCTCTCTGAAGCTCTTGTTTCAGATTGCTTATAAAATTGGGATGACAGAATGTACATTTAATGTATGGAAAATGTTCTGATATGAAACAGAACCAGCCAGTGAGGAAGTCAGGCTGGTTCTCTCCTCTCTCTCTCTCTCTCTCTCTCTCTCTCTCTCTATCTCTCTCTCTCTCTCTCTCTCTCACACACACACAATAATGCACTTTAGACACTGTTTGCTCATTGTTCATTATTCAAACAGGCAATGTGGTAAAGAGTTAATCTAGTCTGAGCTATCTCTATGTACTGAATGAAGGGAGGCAACAGAGGGACTTGGTGGTGCAGTGGGTTGGTGGCACTTTGGTTGCCAACAGCAAGGTCGGGAATTTGAAATCACCAGCTGTTCCAAAGGGGAGGATGAGGCTGGCTAGTCCTGTAAAGAGACTCTCAGAGACCCACAGGGCAGGTCCATTTGTCCTCTAGGGTCACAATGAGGCAGCAATGACTGGTTCATGAGTTCTGTATTCCATTGTGTGCACATGTGATATTCTTTATTTCCTAGACATGGATATCATACTCTTTCCTGTTTTTAGCAACCATAGAAGTATTTCTACAAACATCCCTAGTCACATTCCTTTTTGGATTTTGAGGGCATCTATAAATTGGAATCTACTTAATGGCAATGGGTTGGGTTTGGGGTTTTATTGAGAAAAAGCATTGTTGAGCTGTGAGGTTTATGTTAATTTCATTTTAATATACCTTTTATACATAGAAGTTTGGGCTGGTTTATGAACAAACACTGGTTTACATTTTGGTAATTATCTTGACTTTTTCCTCCCATATCCTGGGGCTTCCAATGTCAGATTAACAGGAGTCTTGGAAAAAGGCATAGTTACCCTTGTTTTTCTCTTTACATCATCTGATCACCTAGCAATATAAATATACTTCAACATAGAACCCCTTTTTAAAAACTTAAGGAAAATCCTGATGGTACTTCATATTACATTGTATAAAATAGCTATCTTAGTTTTATAACCTTTGTCGATTTTCCTAAGTAGGGTGTTTAGTAGTATAATTATTATTTTGGTGACTCTAAATTCACTTAGCTGAATGAATAAAAGTAACTTAAATTATCCTATTTTCTGTTTGAACATATTTCTTTACCATATTGCCTGTTTTAATAATAAGCAATGGGCAAAAAGTGTCGAACGTGCATTCTTGTGACTTTGTGTGTGTGTGTGAGAGAGTATCCTCCCAAATTTCTCCCTGACTTTTTCTGTTTCATATCAGAACATTTTACATACATTAAATACACATTCTGTCATCTCAATTTTATAAGAAATCCAAAACAAGAGCTTCTTCAGAAAGGAAATGAAATTGTTTGATGGTTAATGATTTTTGTGACTCTTTTTCTGTCGAGCTCCGTGGTCTGCAAAGTGGTTCTTGAGCTGCTGTACGAAGCCCTCTTTGCTTACTGGACCGAAAGGTGCTAACTGGTAAGCACTGGACCGCTAACCGCATGGTTGGTGGTTCAGACCCATCAGCTGATCCGGGGACAAGTTGAGCCTAGCTGCTCGGAGGCAGATTTACAGATTGGAAATCCTGTAGAGCTGAGAAAGAGTTGCAGTAGATTGGCCATGAGCTTTCACAGCGCTGGAACAGGTTAGCCTCCCTCCAGGGAGAGTGTTTGCTTGTATGAGCCTAGAAAAAAGCATCCGAAGCTCTCAGATCACTTTCTTTTGGAGAAATGCATAAGTTACTTTACGTCCTCTGCTCCTCTTCCCTTCATTCCATGCTCCTCATCTTTCCTTCATGATCTGGCTATCGAGAAGAGCTGCCCTAAAAATGATTATAAAAGGAAATCATTTGTTTAGCTTGGTCACAAGAAAACTATTCTGTGGCTATTTATTCAAAATTAAATACAAATTCTTTGGGAGATTTGGCTACAATTTAGAGCAGCACCACTTGCTTTCTTTGCCGAAGAACAGAAAGACAAACGACGTCGGGACAGACGGCTCTCACAGAATTGTATTGAGAGTTCGGCTGCCTAACTCGAAGTACTTCACAGAAAAAGCGATCTCTCCTTCTCTTTATACTGTAACTTTTCACAGGGTATGCTGCAAAATTAGCTGACATTAATGCTGATGTACGTAACGATCCTTAATACTCTTTTAAAAATAATACATATTTTAAGAGATTGTACAGCAATAACACCAATAAAACTCTCTGTAACCTCTAATGTGTAGGTGGTGTGTGTGAACATTTCCTATGCTAACACTCTATCTGGAATTGAATAGTCCTTTCTGGCTTGTGCTGGGGTTGGGCATGGTTATGAATTCATTAGGGAGTGGTGGATCCATTCTTAGGTCCTTCTGCCACCCTTTGGTCCTGGGAGTCACAGAGAGAGCAGAGGAGGGGCGGTGGGGGCTGCACTGAAGGGAAGAGAAAGACAGGGAGACAAAGCCTGAGAAGGAGACAAGGACATTAGAGGTGACACGTAGCTATCCCGAGCTTCCCCAGGCTGAGGGGATGGATAATGAAGGGTTTTCCCTGCCTTCTACAGCCTGAGGACAACCCGATGGCCACAGCACCTTTTCTAATCCCATTTTCTGTGTGCCGCATGTCATAATCCGTAAGGCACTGGTTCCAAGCAAAAACACTGAATGCAAACAGTGACTGGGTCTGGCATTTATTTGCACTTTAAAACTACAGTGTGTGCGAAAACATCCTCTTAAAGAAAGGCAGGGGCAGCAGCAAACAGTCACCAGTACATGTTGATATTACATTGAAGTCATGAGACCCAGGGAACCTTCCAATTGGAATCCTCGGATCCAGGGTCACACTTAATGAGAAAAAGAGTGTGTGATCTCTTAAAAACTTTTTATAAAAATGCCCCCCTAGGGGGGGATACCTTCGTTCTTCTCAGTTTGGGACCCTGGGTAACTGATGAGAAATAAGCAGTTGTCCCCAGAAGCTGACTGACCCTAAATATCCCACTGTCTGTAAGGAGCTCCCTGGTCCCAAGACACATCTACCAATGTGATTCTGAGGGGAAGGAGTCAGGGCAATTTTTCTAGGTGCAGACACCTAGGAAGCAGCATGTGAGCAATAGTGGGAATAGATACATTCTATATGTTCACAAAAATAATAATTATACACACATTGTTATTTTGTCCACACGGATGAAAGGTAAAACACAGTAGGAACAGTGTTCCGGTATTTATAATGGAATATACATGAATACATGGAAATTAACCATTTACTACCTTTCTCTCTACCAGCGTGGTGAGTAGAAAAGTTATTACATTAAATTATTTGATCCTTTTGTGAGGAAAGAAAGGAGCCCTGAGAGACCTCGGGTTAAGCATTGGGCTATGAACCGCTAAGTCAGAGTTTCAAGGTCACCAGCCTTGGAGAAAGATGAAGCTGTCTGCTCTGCTAAAGAATTATAAGCTGTGAACCCTCAGGACACAGCTCTACTCTGTCCTCTACAGTTGCTGTGAGTTGTAACCAACTCAGAAGCAATGCGTTTGGTTTGGTGAAAACAGAGTTGGTCATTTAAAAATGAATTTCCCATTGGGAAAGGACTATCAATACTGATACTTACGATGGACTGCTAAAAGGACAAACCATTCTGTGCTGGAAGAAGTACAAGGATATCCCCCACCCCCCCACCCCCCCAAACCTGAAATTGCTCTGGGTGGAGTGGTGTTTTCGTAGTATGTGGTGTTTTCTGCTAGGCGAGCATCCAGCAACTCAGTCTGAGTTAGTGCACCCAGTGGCGTTGCCTGGAAAGGTTCTCTCTGGTCACAGGTAATATTTTTTGTAAAAGCAGTTTCGCTCAGACCTTGTTTTTTGTGATGGTCAATTTAAGAGGACAGCGTGTGGCTGTGAAAGTTTGTTTCCTGCTCAGGAAAAATGCCACAGAAACTGTTGTGATGTTGAACACAGCCTTACAAAGACAGTGCTATGGGAGAAACTTGAGTGGATAGTGGTTTCTTTGTTTCAAAAAAGGTGAAATGTTGATTGATGACAAACCTCAATCTGCATGTCTGTCAACTTCCTGAACAGGCAAAAATGTAGTCTTGCAGTGCATTCGGAGTTTGTGCCACCAGGTCAGACAGACTGTTAATCAAGCTTTCTATTTAGAGGTTCTGAAAAGATTGTGCAGCAGTGTGTGACAAAAGAGGCCTGATTTGTGGCAAATTGGGGACTGGTTTTGCCACCACGACAATGCGCCTGTCCATGCAGCCATCTCCGTGTGCCAGTTTTTTGACACAAAACAGCATGTCTCCCTTGCCCCGCACACCTTACTCACCTGACCTCGCTCTGTGCGACTTCTTTTTGTTTCTGTGAATGAAGAGGGGCATGAAAGGACAGCTATTTGATGACATAGAAGAGGTGGAGAAAAAAAATGAGGGAGGTGCTGTCAGCCATCCTAACAGATGGGTTTGAAAAATATTTCCCAGAATGGAATCACAGATTTGACACATATACAAAGGGTAATGGAGAGTACTTTGCAGATAAGGTTGTTTTGTAAAACAAGTTAAATACATAGCTTTGGGGGAAAAAATCCATTTGGATACCCTCTCGTAAGGCCCGAAGCTAGGATAGCAAAACTTCATCTTCCATACTTTGGACATGTTTTCAGCAGACATCAGTCCCTGGAGAAGGACCTCCTGTTCGGTAGAGTGGAGGCACAGGGAAGGAGAGAAAAACCCTGAATGAGATGGATTGGCACAGTGGCTGCATCAGTGGGCTTAGGCACAGGAACAATTGCGAGGATAACACAGGACCATGTAGGGTTCTGCAGTGCATAGAGTCAGTGTGAATTACAGCTGGCTCAATGGTACCTAAGCAACATCAACAACGATGCTTATATAGACCCCCCCCAGGGGATAATATGCCTAACACTATCATCCTAATTGGAACATTTTGACCTAGACTTTTGGATCTAGCCCTTGGTGAGGCAGGCCAGGAGCCAGAGACACCTGCGACTTTACACTCTGTCCCTCAGAGGGGCACAAAGTCTTTCAGAGGCCACACTAGAAAGATTCCATTTGGAAATCCACTAAGTTAAAGTCACCGGTAGCAGATTTAAAGGACCCACCTACTTCCTTGAACTTAAGGCTGAAATGGCTTATGGTGAGAAGCAGCAGATATCTGGCTCAAGGTTATTGGTAGTCATTGGACTTTGATTCAGGTCTCTCCTGTTGAGGGTTCCCAATGCATGGTGGCCAGGACTACAATGTGTTTACTATTTTAATGCTCTCCTTGCTTCTTGCTTTTTAATGACACGTATTAATCTGTCAGGCATGCTTCTGCCTTTGCCCTATCACCAACCGCCATTATTCATGTGAATAGTGTCCAGTCACTTAAGATTTAATCTGTACAAGTCAACAATTCATGTGTTGCTGTTCATCGATGGCCTATACTTGCGTTGTTTACTTTTCTCAACTGTGTTTGAAATTCTACACCAGTTAATGACACGATCGAAGTTGTTGTTGCTGGGTGCTCGGACCCATAGCAACTCTGTGCACCACAGAATGAAACACTGCACGGTCCTGCACCGTCCTCCCAGGTGCTCCTGATGCAGCCACTGTTTCAATCCATCTCATTGAGGGCCTTCCCCCTTTCCCGCTCTTCTACTTTACAATATGTGATGTCTCTCTCCAGGGACTAGTCTTTCCTGACCACATGCCCAAACTATGTAACCTCTGGTCTGACTTCTTCCAATACAGATCTGTTTGTCCTTTTAGCAGTCTACGGTATTTTTCTTTTCCAGCACCACAATTTAAATACATAGATTCTTCTACAGTCTTTCTCATTCAGTGTCCAACGTTCACATGCATATGTTGCAGTGGAGAATATGATGGCTTGGGTCAGGCACACTTTAGCCCTCAAAGGAACCTCATTGCCCTTGACTATTCTGAAGAGGTCTTGTGCAGCACATTTACCTTATGCAAAATATCTCTTTATCTCTTGACTGCTGTGTCCATGAGCAGTGGTTGTGGCTATAAATAAGACAAAATCCTTAATAAGTTCAACCGTTTCTCCATTTATCATGATGTTACCTGTTGATTCGGTTGTGAGGATTTTGGTCTTCCTTACATTGAGTTGTAATCCATACTGACGGCTACAATCCTTGATGTTCATGACCAAGGGCTTCAATTCCTCCTCACTTTCACCAAGCAAGATTGTGTGTCTATGTACTGCTGTTTGTTAATAAGCTTCCCTCCAGACTGATGCCAAATTCTTCATATAACCAGCCTCCCTGATGATTTGCTCAACATGTAGATTGAACAAGCATGGTGAGAGGATGTAACCCTGGGTCTAAAGCATGCAGCATTCCCTTGTTCTGTTAGGACAACTGCCTGTTGAGCTATGTTCAAGTTCTGAATGAGCACCATGAAATATTCTGAAATTTGCGAACATTTATTATGGTCTACAGTCTAATCCCTTTACACAGCCAATGAAACACAAGTAATTATCTTTCTTGTATTCTCTGCTTGAGCCAAGATCCATCTGATATCATCAATGGTAACCCTTGTTCCATGTCCTCTTTTGAATCCAGTCTGAACTTCTGGAAGTTCCTTATCAATCTGCTGTTGTAATCATTGTTGAATGAACTTATTTAAAATTTTACTTGAGTGTGAGATTCACAATATTGGCTATAGGTTGAGCATTTTCTTAGGTCACCTTTTTGTGGAATGGGCACAAATATGGATCTCTTCCAGTCAGTTGGCAAGGTAACTGTTTTCCAAGTTTCCTGGCATAAATGAATGAGTACTTCCAAAGCTTCCCTGGCTTTCTGAAACATTTCAACATGTATTCCATCAGTTCCGGAGCCTTGTTTTGGGAGAATGTGTCAAATGCAGCTGGGACATTTTTGGTCAGCACCATTGGTTCTTACTCATATGCTGCTCCCTGAAATAGTTGCTTTTGCGGTGTTGAAAAAAGGTATTTTTAATAAATAAATTGTTGGGTTTGCAAAATTCTCTCATGAGGCCTCCAGCTTCATTTCTATCACCAAGTCCATATTTTCCGACTACTTTTCCTTCCCTTTGTTTCCAACTTTTGCCTTCCAATCGCCAATAACTCTTCATACACCTTGATTGCATGTTTGATCAGTTTCCAGCTGAAGTCTTTGGTAGAATTCTTCAATTTATTCATCACTGGCTTTTGTGATTGGTCCATAGATTTGAATAATAGCGGCATTGATTGAGTTCCTTGAAACTGGATAGGTGGAACCTGATGACATATAGCTCTGTACTTCATGATGGATTTACTAGATCCTTGCTGACAATGAATGCCATGCCATTGCTCTTGAGAGTGTCATTCCCAGCATAGGAAATCATATGATTTCCTGATTCAAAGTGGTCAATACCAGTCTATTTCAGCTCATTAATGCCTAGGATTTCATCTTTATGAGTCCCATTTCATTTTTGACCACTTCCAATTTTCTAAAATTCATGCCTTGCCCATGTCAAGTTCCAATCATTCCAAGATTTTTGTAGCTGGATATCTTTAGTCAGCAAATGAGGGCCCCCGAGGGCTCCACTCCCACAGATTTGCCAGACTACTAGTCCCACGGTCAACTCCTCTTCAGGAAATCATCTCCTCTGCAGTCACATTTCAAGTGCCCTCAGACCCGAGGTGCCCGTCTGCCAGCAGTATCTCCAACCAAGTTCTGTTTTCCTTGTCTAGACTTTGAGTATTTGAAAATACTTCCAAGTTGTGCATAAGATTTTCAGCAGCTTCTTCCTGCAAAGTGGGGAGCCGAGTGCTTCTTTGTTGGCTGTTCTTAGTCTATGCTGAACCCTGTTCACTTTGCGTGGCTCTGCTGGCATTTGAAATACCGGTGACGTAGCTTCCAGCATCACAGGAACACTCAAGCCACCTCAGTAGGACAAACTGACGGGCAAGTGGTGCATTAAGCACGTGGTTTCTCCCTTTACTAGGGAAGGGAGTCCCAAGAATAAATCCTCTATAGTTTTGATAAAAACAAAAACAAACAAAATCTCATTCTCTCACAGAAAACATATCACATCTCATCAAACCCCCTGGACTGGCTTTTAATAAGTCATGTATTCATCTGATCACTTGGCTAAGATGGGAGGGAGTGTTCTGTTTGATGACTCAGAACACTTCCATGATCACCATGTGGTCACAGGCAGATCACTCCACCCACATGGGCTCTACGAAGAAGTGGGGACAAAAGATGAGCATGGTTGTTGGTTTTATTATCAGAAGAGAGACAGTCATGCTGAAGTGCTGCATATATATTGGTGACATTTTTTAACGTCAAAAATTTTTGTTGTTGCTGTTAGGTGCCATTGAGTCTCTCTCAACTCAAAGTGATCTTATGTACAGCAGAACTAAACACCACTGGTCCTAGCCATCCTCACAATTGTTTTTAGGTTTGAGTCCATTGGTGCAGCCACTGTATCAATTCACCTGGTCAAGGGCCTTCCTCTTTATCACCCCCCCCTCCACTTTACCAAGCATGATGTTCTTTTTTATGGACTGATCTCTCCTGCTAACTTGTCCAAACTATGTGACACAAAGTTTCACCACCCTCCAGAGAGAACGGTTTGTGTTTTCGGCAGTTCAATGGTACTTCTAATGCATGGAGTTTTCCTCAGTCTTTCTTATTCGATGTCCAACGTTCACATGCATCTGAGGCTATTTCAAATACCATGCTTTAGATTAGGTATAGCTTAGACCTCAAAGTAACATCCTTACTTTACAACATTTTAAAGGGGTCTTATGGATCAGATTTACCTAATGCAATGCATTGTTTGAGCTCTTGACTGCTACTTCAATGAGCATTGATTATGGAAAAATGTTAGTCCCAAATAATTTGCCAAGGGGAAAACAAAAAACAATTGAATGGCTTTGACTTTTCCTCTAAGCCATCCAATCATGCAAATGTGTGTCGCTAAAAGTCAAGATTCTTCCTGAGCTAATTGAAAATTCATCTTCCCAAGGACACGGAGACTTTGCTTTATTAATACATTTATTTAACTCTCTTAATGATTTACAATGGTAAAGCTTTTCTTCCTCAACACCTCAATTTTCTTGGTTATTAACACACATTTGTTCTGTCAATATCTCTCTCCTGCCCCTATTGTTACGCAATAGAGAGTAGAATCTGGAATTATTTTCAACATATTTAGGAATTATTTTCAACATCAAAGGACAAAATAATTTCTTTTCACGCTTCTATCTACTGTTTACTTATGTGACAAATTGGATTTAAACTCTCTCTTAGTATCTGTTCAGTAGTAAGATAACATTTTTCTGAACAGCATGGACTGTTTGAATCATTTATTGTTTAGAAATCAATGCAGAAATATGCTTTTGATATTTATAAGAAAAACACAGAAACCAGGTGGCAAATGTCACTCAATTGTTATCACGCCTTAAGAATAAGAATTAGAGATCTTGAAATTGGCAAAACTTTTAAATTTTGCAATTAATATAGCTAGACTTAGAAAGGAACAGATTCACTATTGTTATTTCCGGAGACAGTGCTTTAGCCGCCGGCACAGGGTGTGAGAAAGGAATGGGCGCTGACAACCTACGGATCTAGTTCCAACCCCAGGAATCCTATTAATTGGCTCTGTGGACCTGGCCAAGAGAGCCACCCTCTCCGGACCCTCATTCTCCCTTGAAAAGTCAGAAAATCATGCCCTTCCCTCACAGGACTAGTTTCAGTTCTAAAATGAGGCGATATCGGTGCCGCCCCCTACCACAGTGGTTGGAACCTGATTGATTTATAGCTCCCTCCCCCGCCCCCGTTTCCTTTCTTTATCTCCATTTTGCCATTTCTATTTTGTATTCATTCAATATTAATCTTCAAGTACTAAGCATTTCTTTACATTTTCCCCTTTCTTCTTCATGTTTTCTTTTGCCTTTTCTCCTTTTCCTTTAGCCCCCCGCCCCCCCATTTTGTAGCTGAGTTTTCTGCCCCAGTGAAGTTTACATTCTCAGAAATCCTAGGATGCAGTTCTGCTCAGCTCCACAGGGTCTCTGTGAGGTAGAATCTACTTGATGGCATGGGGTTTTTTGGTTTATTTTAATTGGAGGAGAAATGTATTTTATTGCAATAATAATTGATTAAATACCAGATTACTTAAGAGTGAAAGTAAAGCAAAATATCTGAGCATAAAACTATGCATAGGCATTTCTTCATGATAAATTGATAATAAATTGGTGTCGAACTTATTATTTTAAGTACTTATCTGTTTGTCCCACGACAGAGAATTCAGGGAGATTTTACAGAGAATACACAGAGAAACAGTGTCAAATGAGAGTATTTTTTCCCCTCTAGACATTTACTCAGAACTAGTTGCTTTTATGACACAGTCTAATCTAGTGAGAAAGAAGAATAAAAAAAGAGTCTAGTAAATGCTGAAAGTCTTAAATAAGTAACATTTAGATTTACTTTCTTGAACTATCTCTCCTCAATCTGCTACTTGAGCAAGCTACAAAAGATTAGCGAACTAAATGAAAATATGTGGTACAGAGTGGTAGGTGGAAGTAACCATTACATAAAACGTGTCCTACTAAAAAATTAGCACGGAAAAATACCAAGGATATATTCAACACTTCATACACACTTTTGAGTTAAAAAAACAAAACCCTCATTGTCGATATTATTTTTATTATTAATGATGTTGATGCTGTTTTTACGAGTAAAAGAAGCAATGGTTTTGGTCTGCATTATTTGCTATTTAAAAATGAAAGCAGACAGTTTTTTTGTGTGTGCAAAATAATGAGATTTCAAATGATGGCAGTGTATTTTTTCCCCCCTGGGATTATAAAAAATACAATTAAATGAGCAAAGGAAGTTACTCTTATTGTTTCCTGAGGGGCAATGACAATGCTTCTTGCCAATGGCATCCAAAGTCAGGCTCCATTAAGTGGATGTAAGCCCAACAATCTGATGTTGTTATACAATCGGTAGGAACTGTGCATCGGGGTTTTAATTGCTATTTTGCTCTCGGTCATGCCTTACTATTTCAATGAAATCTCTGGTGTAAAGAATTTCTTGCCCTCTTCCTCTTGCCTTTGATCATCAAATAGAAAGAAGTCTCTATTCCTTGGGGAAATAACTTTGGGCAGCGTGAATCAATCCCAACCTCTCTCTCCTTATCTCCATGGCTTTTCTCAGCAAAATCTCTCTAATTTTGATTTTCTTACAATGCAATATAAAAAATGAATAGAATTGGTGTTCATTTGCTCCACAGGATTGCTTTCAATGCAAAGTTTTTAACTGATGAGGGAAAGAGCTGAATTAATCCTAACAATTTTCTATTTATGTCGAGGAGGAAAACTCAAGTAGAAATATAAGACAAGTTATTACCAGGCTGCGCTTGACCCTGACCGCTACTATTGAGAGGAAATTTTGAATTTGAAAAGGTCTGAAATGTTCGAACTTATAGTATACATTATTTTAATCATATATTTCTCAGTGGACATGTGCAGTTTGGCACAGAAGAGGGAATGTATAAATAAAGGACTAATGTTAATTAGGCAGATGAATTGTTGTAAAATGTTACGTTAGAACTCTTTGGGACTTTAGAGACATAAGTTATTATTTCTGTTGGAATGAGAAGCAGGACAGTGAAGAATCAGTTAGAAGGGCACAAGAATGATATTGAAAAAGAGGACCTTTGAATGAGACTGTAAAGAATTTTCGGGTTTTAAAAATATAATTTCAATGTGATATTTCAGAGATAGTAAGATGTGAGAAAAGACCACCCACTTAACACTCTTATTAATCTTGTTAAATGAATAAAATTATTTTCAAGTATTTTCATACAGGGTCAACATAGACTTTTTTACTTACTACTGTTACAACTTTCAGTTGTACAATTCTACTTGACATGAATAACCTATGGAATGATATATATCTTAAATCCCAATTAATAATAAACTGTCTATGCATGTTTGTTGTGAATGGGTATGGATTTTAGAAACCAGTATAAGTTTGAAAGAGCACAGTTAGAATTCTCTGTGTTCATGGGAGAAAGAGCTGACAGCCGGCCTTCATAGCGACTTACAGTTTTAGAAACCATATCAGGTAGCGTTCTGTTCTAGAGTGGCCCTTTTGAGTCAGCATCAACGAGACAGCAATGAGTCTTTGGTGGTTCATTGGGCCGAGCACTGGACTATTACCCACAGATTCTGCAGTTCAAATAAACCCAACAGCAGAAGAGAAAGAGGAAATGATCTGCTTCAGCCAAGATCTACCAATTCTTAGATCTACCAATTCAAGATCTACCAATTCTACCAAGATCTACCTATGGAGGGTCATTATGAGTCCGAATCCACTGGGGTGGGGGTGGGGGGCTTGGGCCAGGGCAGCATGATTACTAGAGTTTATCTCAGTTATTCTCTTCATGAGGAATTTTGAATTCTGCTTGTTGTAATCCTTTGCTATGTAAAATTGTAACGGGTATTTGTGGTTTCAAAAGCTCACTGCTGCCCAGTTGATTTTGTCCTATAGCGATGCCCTCTTGGACAGAGCAGAATTGATTTTCAGGCTTTCGGAGGCTGTGGCCCTTTCGAGAAGTAGACTGCTGCATTTTTCTCCCATGGAGAGACTGGTGAGTTTGAAATAACAACCGTCGGGTTAGCAATTCAATGCTTAACCCACTGTGCCACCAGGGCTCCTCGTTTGAGATTAGGCCTGCTGCTGTTAAAAAGTTAGATGTACCTAGGAGAGTGAAAATGTGGAGATATATGTGCCACATGGCCCCCGAGAGAATCTGGCTTACTTAACGCTGATGTCACCGAAAGGCTCTTTTGCAATCGATCTGATAGCCAGATAAAATTAGAAGTACATGCCATGAAGACTGTAAACACCCTGCAATTCTCTTTATTGACTTCAGGAAATATTTTGCTCAAATATAGTTTTGTGAATCCAAAAGGGTTGAGGTTGGCTTAAAACTTGCAATTAGGGGATTTTAGAAAAATATCAAACGAACCGTGGAAATAGATAAAAATGTCTTAATTGGGGAAAATGTTAGTGAAATAAAGAGTATTCCATAGCTCTAGGTCAGTATCAAGGATAAGTTAATTTTCTGGTTGCATTAAAAAGAAAATGTAAGGTTCAAATTCATGATTGGGGGAAAATGTACCTGGGTTAACTAGAGATTCATTCGTTAAATATATGACTAGAATTTCATTGGAACAAAGTGATAACAGATACCGGAGAATAGGAAAGGCGGTATTTGTCCAGGTTTATAGTCTTGTTAGCTTTGAGCTAACTTGGAATACATATATGTGTTCAGCTAAATTTTCTAGAGAAACGAAACCAGTGGCACTTCTATATGTATAGGAAAGAATTTTATATCAAGAATTCTGCCCAGGCCAGTCCAACACAAGCACATTGGTCAGATACTGGCTGGAGGCCCTAAGACTCGTGCAGCGGCTTTTGGATGAGGCAGAAAGGTAAGTGGAGAGCTGGGAGCTTACAGTCTAGTGGGGCAGAGTCACACGCATCCAAGGCTAGCAGAAACATGGCAGGGTTCCACAGCTCCCAGTGCTGGTAGACTGCAGTAGCCATCAACTCCAGACCCATCTGTGCAATTTGGGCAAGCAACAAGGTGAAGAAGGTTGAGACTGTGACCCGAGTTATAGATTGGACTCCCCCCTACCATCACATAGGCATATGTTGACATATAGTCTAACAACCACGGTCCACCTCTTATCAACTCAGCCCCTGCACACAGCACTTTAACCATGCATCATCTCCAAACAAAGACAATAATAAAATCATATTTGTGTCTCATAGGATACAAATAACATGTACAACAAAAATGTACCATCCACGTTTACATCAGATATTTTTAGGTGAACAACAAAAGAAATATTTGCTACCCAATGATTGCAATTCTGATAATAATTGCCTATACCTAAATCCTATAATCTTATCAACATATTTGCCTCCACCCTCTCTCACTTTTAGACCCATTAGGAATAGAGAAAACTATTCAGTTGGCATCCTCTCTTGCTCCACTTATGAGAATAACCATGCTCATGAAAATTTGTAAGCAAGCCATTTCATGCCTTTATTTCCCCCCATATGTTGGATATCTAACTTCTAAATTTTCCATTTCTATTAACCCAAGCATTAAACTCTATGGCTCATAATAAATTATGGATAGCCTTGAGAAAAATGGAAATTCCAGAACAGTTCCATTCCTTGTGCTAATGTAGAGCCTACACATGGATCAAGAGAGAGTTGTGTAAGCAGAATAAGGGAATATTGCATCGTTTAAAATCAGGAAGGTGTGTACCAGGGTTGTAGCATCTCATCATACTTATTTAACTTGTGTGCTGAGGAAATACTCAGAGAAGCTGGACTATAGGAAGAAGAATACCACATTAGCATTGGAGGAAGGCTCATTTACAACATATAATATGTAGATAACACAATCTTGCTTGCTCAAAGTCAGGAGTACTTGAAGCACTTGCTGGTAAACATCATAGATTGAAGCCTTCAGTGTGGATTATAGGTCAATGTAAAGAAGCGCAAAATACTTGAAAAATGGATCAGGAGGTGACATCATGATCAAGAGAGGAAAGATGGACGTTGTCAAGGATTTTGTCTTGCTTGTATCCACAATCAATGCTCATGGAAGCAGCACACAAGAGATGAGAGGACACATCACATTGGTTAAATCTGTTGCATAAGATCACTTTACAGTGTTGCAAAGCAAGGCTATTACTTTGAGGACTAAGGTGTGTCTGACCCAAGCCATGGTATTTTCAGCCATCTCATACGTATGTGGAAGTTGAACATTGACTTGAAGAATCAATGCATTTGAATTATGCGATGAAGAAGCTTGAGAGTATTGTGGATAAATAACTAAGAATAAATGAATCTATATTAGAAGAAGCATAGCCAGGATGCTCTTTAGAAGCAAGGATGGCATGACTGGATCTCATGTACTTTGGACATGTTATCAAGAGATACCAGTGCCTAGAAAAGGAGATTATACTTGGTAAAGTAGAAAAGCAAACCAAAAGGGGGTCCTTGAGAAGACAGATAGACACAGTGGCTTCAATGATAAGTTTGAACATAGCAGCAATTCAGTGATGGTGAGGGTGACACAGAACCAAGCACTATGTCCTTTTGTTGTTCATAGGGACACTATGAGCCAGAACTAACTTAAGAGCACCTAACATGGAGACAAGAACATCCTTTGATGTGAAACATCTTCATTCCAGTTAGAACATCGCATGTCTGTAGCCATAAACAAAGTCAAGTCTAAAGAAGGCTATTCATCAAGATGTCAAACACTGTCCACCAATTCCCAGGGTCAAACATCTCTCTCTTTATCAAGTCAGGTCTTGTCAACTCAGTTCTGGCCACTGCAAGCTAGGGCAAGGCGGACCAATCTTTGAGTAGCAAGCTTGGGATTTTAAGTGCCTCTCCCTCTTCTTCAGACCACTGGCTCCTTCACATACTCTCATTACCCCTAGACATCATGCCACAGGCTCAGAGTTCATGCAATTATTTTAACTTCACACCAGCCAACCCTTCTTTGTAGTCCCCATGGACCAAGTTGACAGGTGTCATTGTCCAGACTCAACTTGTCTTTGTATTGTGTTTTCTCCACTTACACTCAACAAGTGTACTAGGTGGTCTCCTAGTGAGCATTCTAGTCTTCCTGTGGGTTCCCTGTAACTTTTAGTCATAAGGGGAGGGGCTCTCTGATGGACACAGACTTTGACAACCTAGACATGACTGAAAGTGTGTTAGCCTGGGTTGACTAGAGAAAAAATCCAGAGACATTCATATATGTATAAGAAAGAGCTTTTTTTTTTTTTTAAAAGAAAGAGCTTTATAGCAAAGAGTAACTGTGTATTAAGAAAATGTCCCAGGCTAACCCAGATCAAGTCCATAAGTCTAATATTAGTCCATAAGTCCAATACTAGTCCACCATAAATCCTTCTTCAGACTCAGGCAGCACATGAAATGATGCAAAATGGAAGAAGATGACAGGCCAGTGGGTGCACAGTTTTATGCATCCAGGGGCAGTGGAGCCATCTCCAGGGTTGTACTACCATCAGCATGGCTTTAAGTGGCTCATCAACAGGAAGGTGCAGCAGAAAGATGTGCTCCTTGCAGGTCTCAGCAAGTCTTCACTTGGCTTGTCAATAGGAAGACGGAGAGAGAGGGAGGAAGTTCCCAGACCCCTCGTGAGAAGGCCACTCCCACCGTCATCAGGCTGTGACTTGATTGACAGGCTAGATTCCACCCCTACACCTATTTATCAAGTTGATATGAAATTATGCAACTACCACAGTAGGCAGCTGGCTGCCTTAATTCCAGTTCAAGAAGTCAAACTAATCATTTTTAAAAATTGAGTTTCTCAGTAGTTGTTGGTGTTGTTCTGCATATCTTTTCCAAAGCAAATGTTTTGATGCTCAATTTTCTTTCTCTGCAATGGCTTATAATAAAAACTTGTTTCTTGTAGGCAATTTTAACTCTCCTTTTAGGCAGTCTAATCATCAAGGTTGAAGGTGGGTGGGTTTACAAGCTCTCTGTAATCATAATTTACAATATTTATTTATATTACCCATTGTGTCTTTAACAGTAGGTAGGAGAAATCAATATAATCCTAGTGCTAAATACTAAATATAATTCTTCTTAAAACACTCAATGTAAAGATCTCTTAAACTATCCATTCATATGCATGTGGTTCCGGACTACTGGCACTGTCCATTTATCAGCTGCAACTGTCTATCAGCCATCTGGTCGAAACAGCGTCACTTTTGCCCCAGGGAACTGGAGAGGTGGCGTTTCTTTTCCCCGTTGAAGTTTAGCTGACAATCAGCTATTTCTGGTAAAAATAACTGAATAAAAACTTTTGTTGCTGTTGGGGCCCATTGAATCTGTTCTGACTCCTAGTGCCCACTTGTAAAACGGGGTGAAGCACTGCCTGGTCCTGTGGATCCTGTGCCAGTTTCACAACTTTTCTTATCTTTAATCCCATTGTTGTAGCCACTGTGTCAATCCATCTTGTCACTGTCCTCTACTCCGTCCTTCTCCAGAGTCTGGTCTGTCCTGATAACATGTCCATACTATGGGAACCAAGTCTAATGATCCTTACCTTTCAGGAACATTCTGGCAGTACTTAGTTCAAGACAGATTTGTTTATTTTAGCAGTCCGTGGTACATTCAATATTCTTTTCCAGCATGATAATTCAAATACATCGATTCTTCTTTGGTTTCTTTATTGAGTGTCCAACTTTCACACACATATGAAGCAATGTATACCATGGTTTGGGTCAGGTACAGCTTAGTCCTCAAAGTAATATCCTTGTTTTTCAACATTTTAAAGAGGTCTTTTACTGATGAAACATACAACTTTCCTCTAGTTCTGTAATGCTTCTTCTCCCCCACTATCATGAACTCAATTCTACCTTACAAAGTTGGCTAGACCAGAGCCTGGGCACTGGTACAGATATGAGCTTGAACCACAGGGGATCCAAGATAGATAACCCCCTCAGAACCAATAATGAGAGTAGTAATAATAGGAGAGTCCAGGGAAAAGTTGGGAAGAAAGGGACACTGGTCATAATGATCTACATATAATCCCCTTCTCAGGGGGATGGACAATAGAAAAATGGGTGTAAACAAAAGACAGTGGTCAGGGTAAGACATGAAAAAAAATTATCAGGCGTTCGTGAGGGAGGGAAGGAGGGATGGCGGGAGGAAAAATGATCTGATACCAAGGGCTCAAGTAGAAAGAAAATATTTTGAAAACGATGATGGAAACATATGGACAAATGTGTTTGACACAATGGATATATTCATGGATTGTGATAAGAGCTTTACAAGCCCCCAATAAAATATTTTTAAAGAGGTCTTTTGATTCTTAACTGCTTCTATGAGCATTGATTGTGGATCCAAGCAAGACAAAAATCCTTGACAAGTTCTACCTTTCTCCGTTTATCAAGATGTTGCATACTGGTCCCTTTGTGAGATTTGTTCTTCCTTACATTGAGATGTAATCCAAACTGAAGATTATCATCCTTGATATTTATGATTATCAAGTGAGTTAAATACTCCTCACTTTCAGCAAGCAAGGTTGTATTATCTGCATATTACAGGTTGTTAATAAGTCTTCTTCCAATCCAGATGTTGCACAGCTTCTTCCATTATTTCCCCCAAAGATTCAAGAAAATGTCCAAGAATTTTAAAAATTTCACTTCCCACACCCTTTCCAGATACCAATGGAATAACCCAGGCGGCCGTATCTCATCTCCTCTGGCTAGTCAAAGGAGGAGGAGAATCCAACTCTACCCAACATTGTCACAAAGCAGAGGTTACACATACCTCCATCCCCCATATGAATTTGTTCCTCTAGAATCCCACTCCATGAGTACCAAGTTATGTTAGGCTGAAATTTATACCAAAGTCACTTACATATGTATAAGAAAGAATTTTATATAAGGAAATAATCTTGTATTAAGAAAGTGGCCAACTTTAGTCCAATTCAATTTCATGAGTCAGACAGTAGCTAGAAGCCCTCACAGTCCTGCAGCTGGTGGTGGAGGTAACAAGACGGTAGAGTGGGAATGTGGGGGGATAACAGACTCATGGGTGCAGAATCCCATGGATCCCAGGTTTACAGGAACATGGTAGGTTGCCACAGTTCCCTGGTTTGGCAGGTTTTTGGGGCTGCCAACCCAGGGCCAGATGCAGGATCCAGACCAGCAAAAAGGTGAAAAGAGGCTAGTGAGAAGCCACTTCTACTCAATGTCTCTCTTACATAAAAAGTCACATATCCAAAAAGACATCATTGGATCTTGTCTTGACTGAGGACTCCACCCTACCTTCAGATAAATACATGTTGACAAAAATTTTAATCATTACAATGGCTTTGAGGTATCTAAGTTCAGAGAGATAACTGTAAGTTTGAATCTTTTCCATACTTCCTACTAATGCTATTAAAAATTTGTCCAAACCCAAGAAGAAAGTCAAAGGAAATAGAGGAAAGAGCTAGGAGACAAAGGGTATTTATAGAGGTCTAAAAAAAAGGCATGTACACATGAAAATATATTTATATATGAGGATGGGGAAATAGATCTATGTGCATATATTTATAGGTTTAGTATCAAGGTAGCAGAAGGACATGGGGCCTCCGCTCAAGTACTCCCTCAATGCAAGAAAACTTTCTTCTACTAAATTGACATTCTATGATGCTCACCTTCCCAACACAACCACTGAAGACAAAGTGGGAGAATAAGCAAATGTGGTGAAGAAATTTGATGGTGCCCGGCTATCAAAAGATAAAGTGTCTGGGGTCTTAAAGGCTTGAAGATAAACAAACGACCATCTAGCTCAGAAGCAACAAAGCCCACATGGAGGAAGCTCACCAGCCTGTGCGATCATGAGGTGTCGAAGGGACAAGGTATCAGACATCATCAGAACAAAAAAATCTTATCATAGTGAATGAGGGGAGCATGCGGAATGGAAACCTAAGGCCCATTTGTAGGCCACTGGACATCCCATTTCAGAAAGGTCTCGGGGACGAGACAAGCCAGTCAGGGTGCGATGTAGCAACAATGAAACATATAGCTTTCCTCGAGTTCCTAAATGCTTCCTTCTCCCTCACTATCATGATCCCAATTCTACCTTACATATCTGGCTAGACCAGAGGATATACACTGGTACAAATAGGAACTGGAAACACAGGGAATCCAGGACAGATGATCCCTTCAGGACCAGTGGTGTGAGTGGCGATCCTGGGAGGGTGGAGGGAGGGTAGGTTGGAAAGGGGGAACTGATTACAAGGATCTGCATGTGACCTCCTCCCTGGGGGATGGACAACAGAAAAGTGGGTGAAGGGAGACGTCGGACAGGGCAAGATACAACAAAATAATAATTTATAAATTATCAAGGGTTCATGAGGGCAGGAGGGGGAAAATGAGGACCTGATGCCAGGGGCTTAACTGGAGAGCAAATGTTCTGAGAATGATGAGGGCAATGAATGTATAAATATGCTTTACACAATTGATGTATGTATGGATTGTGATAAGAGTTGTATGAGCCCCTAATAAAACGATTAAAACAAACAAACAAATGAAATTGTCCACATTAGTTGCTGTTTCTTTCCAACCAAAAAGCAGAAACAGTTGTAACTTCTGATTCATCGGTGATCCTGAGTGTGGCCAAATAGAAACTATGCTCTGTAGAGGTTTCAACAGCTGAATTTTCAGAAGTGGATCCCCACTCCTCTGTTCTGAAATACCTAGGAGGACTCAAATCTTCAAGCTTCTGGTCCATACTGAGTATGTTCACTACTTTGAACCAGTGAAAGGCTCCTGGCAGGGTATGGAAATATGTAATGTATACTTTTGGATCCTCATTTTACTTACAAGTCAAATGAAGAGAAATGTACTGTGTTAGGTTGGGTTTTATAGAGAAACAAAACCAGCGACACTAATATGTGTATAAGAAAGAATTTTACATTAAGGAAAAACATTGTATCAAGGAAGACACCCAGGCCCGTCCAACTCAAGTCCATGGGTCACATGCTAGCTGGAGCCCTCTCCAGACTCATGCAGCTACAGGTGATTGCAATAGGAAGGTGAAGAGGGAAGCTGAGAGATCACAGACTGGTAGCCGCAGAGATGAGTAGATTCAAGTTCAGCAGGAACATGGCAGCACATGATAGCTCCTAGGGTCAGAGGCTGCACGGATGTCGACCCCAGAGCCATCCAGACAATCCAGGCAAGAAGGCAGAAGAAAGGTAGCAAAACAGAGACATTCTCAGTATCTCTCTTATACTAAGATCACAAGGAAGCAGCATCGTGCTATGACCTGAGAAGAGGTTGAACTCCACACCTACTTCCACACAGGTACCATTAGTTGACATAAAACCTAACTATTACAGATACTAATTGCTGGATAAATTAAATTATGCATATGAAAATCCACACATGTAACTGACATTTTGCACATAGATTGAGAAGGAGATTCTGGGAAGATGGCCGACCAGGGGACCCCATACTCTGAGAGTTCTTTCAAACAAAGCAGATGTGGTGTCCAGGTAGCCGAGCAGTAGGAGTCTGGTGAGTGAAATGTCACCCAGGGACAGCACCCCAACCCCACCCCATGCATTTGTCCTGAGCAGGGGCCTGGGCAATACAGGACCTGATTCGTGGGATATCTCTGGTCACTAGACTGCCACCATCGTGGCTGCAACTAGCTACAGCCCCACCCATCCCCAGACCGGGACCCAGAGCCCAGAGTCGCTTTTCCTGCTCTCCCGAGACATGCGCAGCAGGTTGCACGATCCCCCTACAGCAGCTGCCCACTCGCGGGATCCCACTAGGAAAGAAGCTGCCCTTTCCCACGGTTCCCCTCTCCCTACATGGCAGCAATCTGCCCTTGGGCCCACGTCCCTCCCGCCATTCATCCAAGGCCCGGGTAATTGACCTGCAGGCCATCGGGGGCTGCCTTGCGACCCCCACGGGGGACCATCCACACCCACTGCTGCCTGGGACTTCTCCACCAGTACTCAGTTTGCCTCGCCACCCCCCCCCCCCCACCCATCAGCTTAGTGCCCACTCCACTCCTAGCCTGGGAACTTGCGCTGAGCACTTCCCACCGGTGCAAGCCATAGCCCAGCTGCTGCCACCCCCTACCCTGTGTTTCCGCAGGAGCCACTGCAGGCTGGCCTGTGGCCCTGGGCGCTGAGTGTGCCTGCTGAGGGCACCCCTCCCAGCATTGACAGCGCCAGGTGTAACAGTTGGTGCCCCTGCCTACTGGGAGCACGAGCGACAGCGTCCTGAATTCCTGCGGGAGTGGCATTGCCCTCCAGGTGTACTGCGGGGATTCCAGCGGCCAGGGGCTCCTAGCTCTGTGCAAAGAGGATGGCAAACTCCCAAACTCATTTTATGAAGCCAGCATTACTTTGATACCCAAACAGGGAAAAGATCCCACAGGTATAGAGAATTACAGACCAATGTCTCTAATGAACATAGATGCAAAAATCCTTAACAAAATATTGGCCAATAGAATACAAAAGTATATAAGACATATCATCCACCATGACCAGGTAGGATTCATCCCAGGGATGCAGGGATGGCTTAACATCCAAAAATCCATCAATATTACACATCACATTGAGAAGAAAAGGGATACAAACCATATGATAACATCATAGATGCAGAAAAAGCATTTGACAACATCCAACACCCATTCCTAATCAAGGCACTCATGAAGATAGGATCAGAAGGTAAGTTCCTCAAGCTGATACAAGCTATCTATGAAAGACCAACAGCCAACACCATTGTCAATGGAGAAAAGACAAGAACAATCCCACTGAAAAAGGGTACAAGACAAGGATGCTCCCTGTCCCCACTTCTATTCAATATCATTTTGGAGGTTTTGGCTAACAACATAAGACAGCAGAAGGACATCAAAGGGATCCAAATGGGAGAGGAGGAGGTGAAACTATCGCTATTTGCAGACGACATGATCCTGTACGTTGAAAACCCCAAAAGCTCCACAGCTGGAGTACTTATAGAGTTAGAGGAATATGGAAGAGTAGCAGGATACAAGATCAATAAACAGAAGTCGGTAGGCTTTCTATACATATCGGACAGGCCATGGAAGAGGAGATTAAGAGGGAAGTACCCTTCACAGTAGCCAAGAACAAACTGAAATATCTAGGAATATAATTAACAAAAATACTAAAGACCTATATAAGGAAAGTTATAATACCCTATTACAGGAAACCTAAAGTGACCTCCACAAATGTAAAAACATCCCCTGCTCATAGATTGGAAGACTCAACATAGTAAAGATGATAGTCCTACCTAAAGCACTTTACAAGTTCAATGCTATACCAATTCAAATACCATCAATGGATATCCACAAGACGTTTACCTCACCCCATGCACGAGAATAAACTCAAGGTGGATCACAGACCTAGAAGTTAAACCCCAAACCATCAGGACCATCAAGTAGGGAATTGGGACTAACCTCAGAGCACTGGCCCAGGGAGCTCATAGGCTCACTGCAATAGGGAAGGGTACACACACATGTGAACTGGAAATCGACAAATGGGATTTAAAAAGAATAAAGCACCTGTGTACCCCAAAAGACTTCACCAAGAGGGTGACAAGCAACCCACAGAATGGGAGAGGATTTTTAGTAATGCATTCCAATGTTTATTGCGGCACAATTCACAATTGCAAAGACTTGGAAACAGCCTAAGGTTCCATCGATAGATGAGTGGATTAGTAAACTTTGGCACATACACACAATGGAGTACTATGCAGCACTGAAAAGCACGGACAAGCACATGAAACACGTTATTTCATGGGAAGAGCTGGAAGGAATTATGTTAAGTGAGGTAAAATGATTTATAAAAAAAGAAAGAAGAAAACATTCTAAAATGGATTTAGGTGATAATTGCGCATCTCTTTATAATCTCATTAAACCTTTGAATTCTATAATTTGTGAATTAAATATCAATAAAAATTTTAAGATAAAAAAAGATTGAGAAGGAGCATTCAACCATCTTGGTTTCTAAAGAATATTTGTAACTAAACTGAAATAAGAAAACATTCAGAAAAGTCAACTTTTCTAAGAGCACTACCAAGAGTGCTATAAAACAATATTTCACTCATTTCTGACTGAAGAAATTGGAATATCTCTTTTGGGAAATAAAAGAGCAGTCAGTTTTATAGACACTACTGTGGAATATGCATGCACTATTTAAAAGTGTGGGTTAGGAGAACTGAGTGGGCAGAAAGACCTTCTGATGATTTAATTGGTAAACAAGAGGCCAGTGGAATCAGGATATGCATTTTTAGTAACCACTGGAAAATTCTAGAAAAAATAGTAAAAAAACAAAAGAAACACAGACAAACCCTATGGAAAAGAATTCAACCCTTTCTTCCCACTTTCAGTCTGTGGTAACCCCACGTCTTAGCTATTTGCTGAAGGCAGCAACCACAGCAATTACAAACACTTGAGATATTGGGAGGCAGAAAGTTAGCGAGACTAAAAGTGTGGTAAAGGAGTTTATTCCAATCTAGTTCAGTGTCCCATGCACCAAGGAAGGGAGTAAAAGAAAAAAAAAGAAAGAAAGAAAAGAAAATGATTAGGGCAAAGAATGTACAGATGTGCTTTATACAATTGATGTATGTGTATGTATGGACTGTGATAAGAGTTGTATGAGCCCCTAATAAAACGTTTAAAACAAACAAACAAAAATACTCGGATGACCTTCCCACGTCAGCATGTTCAGAGAGTTCCACTGAGAGGTCATTAAACAGTACTAAATTAATGGAATACCATGAGGGACTTTGTGTCAGTCTGGGTAGACTAGAGAAACAAATCCATGGACACACATATGTGTATAAGAAAGAGATTTATGTGCAAGAGCAACTGAACATTCAGAAAACATCCCAGCCCAATCCAGATCAAGTCCATAAATGTGATATTAGCCCATATTTCTGATATCAATCTATGAAGTTCTCTTCAGACTCACGAACCACATGCAATGGTGCCAAATGCAGAAGATCACAGGCCAGTGGGTAGAAAGTCTTTAGATCCAGTGTCATTGGAAACATCTCAGCGCTGGCAGGGGTCTCTCTGTGGCTTCTCCGGCTTCTGAGGTCTGGTTGCATCCATGTGGCCTGTCTCCTGCAGTTTCTCCCAGGGGAGGCGGGGGGTGGGGGGTGGGGGTGGGGTGGAGGGAGAGAGAGAGAGAGAGAGAGAGAGAGAGAGAGAGAGAGAGAGAGAGAGAGAGAGAGAGAGAGAGAGAGAGAGAAAGAGAGAGAGAGAGATCTTCCACCCCTAAGAAGGAAGTACCAGATTTCCCAGAATTCTCAGGAGACCACGCCCACACAGATGTTTCATTGGCTAACTCCAGATTGACAGCCTAGACTCCACGCCTACACTCTTAATCCTTAAACTGACACCAGACTAGGTCACTACCACAGACTTGTAACTGGTTTTAAAGGCTAAGGTCACCTTGATTTCTCTGAGTCTATGAACCACCCACACACCTGTAGATGACATATCCCATGTAGCCTTTGCTTTTATACCTCATTGAGAGCTTGTCCTTTATCCTACATGTTTCCTGGGTAGAGGAGGAAAGGGTCATGCATTATTTAACATGGCTCTTCTACCCAAAGCCTTGGTAACTTGTACCAAATGCCCTTTCCTTCATGGATCTGGGTAAAAAGGTGGGGAAAGACTCACCTGGGAATAATTGTTTAAGGATTTAGTGGATTGTCATCCTGCTGCATATAAAATGAGCCTTCTGAGGAGCAGGAGAGGAGATCTTAATTCCAGGAAAAGTCTGAGTAGAGCACATCCTTCGAATCTTGCACTGGGTTCCTAAACCTGGTTTCACACAGCTTTGGGGACCAGAGGCTCCTCCAGATGGATGTCAGGAGTTTTATTTGGGACCTGCCAGCATCCACCAGACATGAGGCATTTCCCTCCATGTTGTGAGTTATTAAAGGAGCATATTAAAGGGAGAAGGCAGTAGTTGATATCCCTCTCCTCCCTCTTACTGCCATCAAGTTCATGCTAACTCGTAGCGGCACTGTAGGACCGAGTGAAAACGCCCCGAATTTCTGAAGTTGTAACTGTTCACAGAAGTAGAAAACCGCACCCAGCGGCTGCTGGCTGCCAACTACTGGCCTTTTTGATTGAACTCCAACTTGCAACCACTCCACCACCTGGGCTCCCAGTTGAAAGCAGAAGTGTGGAAAGGTGGGACGTTTGGGATATATTTTCCCTCAACCTTCTTGGGACCAGTCTGGTGTTAGTCTGCATTAAAGAAATTGTTAGTACATAGGCAAAACTTAGAGGAAGTACATTCTATTCATCAACAACCCATGAAACTAATAATATGTGAGGAAAATATACATTAAAGAAGTTCCAGTCATGGAGATAAATAGCTCATTGGAGGCCAGATACACACTCGCTCCCTGCGAGACATTCCTGATGAGCCTGATGGAGCTGCGCTGATGCAGCCAGAGCCCTGGGGCAGGAACCCCTGCCAGCGCTGAGATGCTTCCACCGCCACTGGAGCCACAAGACTTTCCGCCCACCAGCCTGTGATCTTTCTTCCTGCATTCGGTGCCATTGCATGTGCTGCGTGAGTCTGAAGAAGAAGTTATAGACTGAGAATGGACATATAGGGTAATAGCAGACTTATGGACTTGACCTGGACTGGGCTGGGATGTTTTCTCAATGTACAATTGCTTTTTGGTATAAAGTGCTCTCTCACACATGTGAGTGTCTCTGGGCTTGTTTCTCTAGTCCACCCACACGCACACAGTCAGCTGTGGGGGAGAAGCTTTAGAAGGGATGTCTGTCTGGTGCCCACCTCACAGGAACCAGCCTGGGCCGGTCTGCTGCTCATCCTGAAGGACTCCTGCTATGATGGCCACTTTGTGACTGTTCCTGGACGCATGGGGCGATCGGTCCATTTGGACCTCTGTCTCAGACCCCGCCAGTGTCCCGCCCAGACTCCCCTATGCTCAGGGACGTTGAGGCCCTTACCCTTGTTAACAAACCACCTGTGGTGTTTCCCTGGCCGTGTTCTTCCCGAGACACTGGTTTGTAGGCATTTTCTTGTCCACAGTTTTCCTGGTGCTTCATCCACCTGCCATAAAATTCAGTGATTCAGTTGTATTGTGGCAGTTACATCACTTGGGGTCAATTTGGGCCTTGAGAGGATTAAGAGTGAAGGGGTGGAGTCTAGTCTGTCAATTGGATCATAGCCAGTGAAGCCTCTGTGGGCATGGCCTTCTCCTGAGCATTCTGGGAAAACTGGTATTTTCCTCCTTGGAGATGGGAGGCCCTTTCTCTCTCTGCTGACTCCCTGCGAGACATCCCTGAGGAGAAGTCACATGGACCCACCCTGATGCAGCCCTGGGTGCTGGAGAAGCCACGGGGAGACCCCTGCCAGCACTGAGATGGTTACAACGCCACTGGATCCAAAGACTTTCTGTCCACTGGCCTGTGATCGTCCTGCATCCGGCGTCATTGCATGTGTTCTGTGAGTCTGAAGAGGACTTTATAGATTGGTGTAGGACCTATGGGCTAATACCAGACTTGTGGGCTTGGACTGCACTGGGTTGGGATGCTTTCATAATGTCCAATCACCCTTTATCTAAAACTCTCTCATACACACACACACACACACAAAAGAAGTTCCAGAAAATATTTACACAGGGCTAGGATCACACAACCAGACCTCCAAATTATCTAGAAATTGCATAAACACACTCACCCACAGGCTATCCAGTTCAAATTTCATCATTTTGAGATAGTGCATGCTCCAAGTGAGAAAATATTTAAGTTTGTAGAAGATTATGTCTCCAATTCCAGAACACTTCATTGTGCTCCTGCATATTCTGTATGTAGACCACGAGGCAGTTGTGTGAGCAGAGATTGTGGGAATACTGCATGGTTTAACATCAGGAAACATGATCAGGGTTATCTCCTTTAACTATCCTTAGTCAATCTTTCTGCTGAGCAAACATTTCAAGATGCTGAATTGTATAAAGAAGAATATGACTGTAGAATCGGGAAGATTCGTTTACAACCTGTGACACGCAGAACACACAACTTTGCTTGTGACATTGAAGGAGACTTGAAGCACGTATGGATGAAGTTCAACATAAATATAAAGGGAACAAAAATCTTCAGAATTAAACCAGTATGCAAGATTATAATAAATGGAAAATGAACGCTTAAGGATTTCATTTTATTGAACCCACAATTAACAAACATAGAGTAACATTCAGGAAATCAACTAATGTCTTGTGTTAGAAAAATCTGCTGCAAAAGTCCTATTGAAAGCAAAAAGATCACCTTGAGGATTCATGTGATCCTGATCCATGTCAGGGTATTTTTAATCACCTTAAGTGCATGTGAAAACTGAATAGCGCCCAAGGAAACCCAAAGATGAATTGATGCAACTGATTAGAGTGTTGGTTAAGAATATTGACTTTACCAGGGACTTTCAGAAGGATGTTTCAGTCTTGAAAGAAGTAGACTCAGAAGGCTTCTTAGAAGCTAAGATGATCAGACTTCATCTTACCTACTTTGAATATATTAACAGGAGGGACCAGCTCTTATAAAAGGTTGTCATGCTTGACAGAGAGTCCGTGAAAATGAGATGACTTGATCAAGCACAGTAGTAATATGAGAAGGGTACAGGACGGGGTAGGGTCCTGCTTCATTCTACTGTATGTAGGGTTGTACCAATTATAACATGAAACTAGGACACCACTATCATGCCATGTTTCTAGAAAAAAAAAGAATATTTCTTGACTACAACCATTACAGCCACATTAAAAACATGCTCATAAAAATGACAGAATATTTAAATGGCAATACCTTAATACCATCTGTATCCTTATGAAATATTGTTGATATTAATGGAAAACTAAAACAAACTTGTTTATGAAAAACGTCTTTTTTTCTTAAGGGAATCTCTATCATGCCCATATCTTTTGTGAATTAAAAAGAGAGAAATGATAGTATGTTACTGTGTTAGTCTGGGTTTTTTAGAGAAACAAATCCACAGAAACTCATGTATAAGAGAGGTTTTATATAAAGGGTAAGTGCACATCAAGAAAATAACCCAACCCAGTGTTGCCTGAGCCCACAAGTCCAACATTAACCCATATGTCCGACACCAATCCACAAAGTCCTCCTCCATCTCAAAAAACACATGCAATGACACTGTCTGCAGGAATAAAGCCAAGTCAGTGAATGTGTAAGCATCTCAGCGCTGGCAGGGGTCTCAGTGCCGCCGCTTCAGCACCTAGGGCTGCATTGGGGTAGGTCCATGTGACTTCTCCTTGGGGATGTCCTGCAGGAAGTGAACCTTAGCACCCTGATCCGACCATTACAAAGCAAGAGACCCAAGAACTCTAAAGGCTAGGTTCACTGAGCCATTTATTTCTCTGCCCTTCAATTAACCCCACATGTGTTTATCGGCCAGGTTGGAACAATAAACTCTAACTATCTCAGTTAATGTAAACACAATAAAGGCATCAGCACAAGGTTCTGGGTGTGGCATGTTTAAAGTGATTTCTAATTATATAAGAAACAAGACATAGTCCCATGATGCTAAGATTAAAGGGGAAAAATACCTTTAGATATGAAAGCTAATGCTCTCACATCACACTGACTACATGCATGTATGTCCTGGTATAGAGGAATTGAAGATATTAGGAAAGCACACTGTATACCTACTCCTCACGCATAGACTAGCTCATCTGACATTTTCTATTTAAAACAACTTTGAAAACATTCTCAGGCAACACTTCTCAAAGTCTGGGTCACACTTGGTGCCATGACCAGTCTGGGAGTCTCCTCTGTGGATCACCCTGAATTACATACCACAGACCTCAAGCCACATGAGGAATGGCAACCAGTAGGTCACACGATGCTCCCGGTGGTTTGTGATCTCTTGGTCCAGTGGGTGACCATGGGATGATGTAAGGTTTCAGGTGAGCAGGGGGAAGACAGATGATGGCTCTAATCTGCTGAGGAGGTTGGTAGAGGGAGGCAAGAAAGAGGGTGAAGGGATAGGCCATACAAGGCTGAGGGGCTGGGACAAGGCAGGTTGTGGGAGGTGAGCAGGCATGGAAAGAGTGTAGTCTCTGACCAAGGTTGGCAGTGGGAGGAAGCAGGCGAGAGTATTATCTGAGTACTAACACTAGCCTCAAGCATCACAGCTTCCACAGTGGTGGGAAGGTGTGGTGGGGAAGTGGACCACATGTATCCTAAGATGTGCAGGAGGAGGCACATGACACACACTGATCATTGAGGGAGCTGGGGATCTATGTGGAAGATCATTCTGACCTCTCACATAATGCCAATGTCACATGGTGACTTGGTCTTTGGAATCTAACTATGTTGATAGGTAAAGACCTAGCATAACTCATTTAATGTTATTGTAGGAATGATTTACTCTTGCCTTTTTCTGAGTCCCCCCCAATACTAAATCTGCCTAGCATTTTGCTGCATTGGTTTATCCTTTTAGTTACTAAACCAGAAAATGGCAGGAAAAAAGGCCAAGAGATCATGGTTCTTGAGGAATGTATACTGGCCTTTACAGAAAGTATATTTTCTAAGTCCAAAGAACAGAGATAATCAGAAAGAGAATCTGTAAGTTGATGCCTGATAAGGAATATGAAATGGATTATTTTATTTCAAACTGCTTATCTTAGATTGGGTTCTCCACAGAAAACCTGTGAAATATATATATATATATATATATATATATATATATACAGACCCCAAATAAACAACAAACAAGCAAAAAATCCCATATATATATATATATATATATATATATATATATACACACACACATACACACAGACCCCAAACAAACAACAAACAAGGGAAAAAAAACCCAAACAACTCATTGCCACCAAGGTGGTTTTGATTCCTAGCAACCCTGAAGGACAGAGTAGGCCTACCTACGCCTGAGGATTTCCTAGGATAAGTCTTTATGGATTCAGAAAGTCTCATCTTTCTCTGGAGGAGCAGCTGGTGGGTTCAAACGGCTAACCTTGCTGTTAGCAGTCCAATATGTAACCCACCATGGTCAAATAAACTTATAGGAAAGAAATAGCTCACAGAGTTATAAAGGTGGGCAATTTCCAAAGCCATGGATCGGATGCCACCCTGGGGGATTTTCTGGACTTACGTAGCTAGCTGTAGTGGCTGTAGTACCTACCAATACCAGCAAGTCAGATGGCAAGTCTCTTGCTGCACAGGCAAATTTAATCCAAGGTTGGTAGGTAAGATGGCAAGCTGCTGACTGTTCCCAAGATAAAGCAGGCTGCTAGTTCATTTCCAAAGAATCTGGAGTCAAATGATGAGCCACTTACAGTAAAAAACGAACAAACTTTTCCGCTGTGTCCACTTATGTTGGAAGCACAACCTCAAGAAAATTTCCTTTCAATTGATTAGCTGCTAATAGAATATCTCATTATGGAGATAATTATACTATATTAGATCTCATCAAGGGGGATTACAATGTCTTATCTGCCAACCCACACTTAAGAAGGTTGAAGGACTGGCCAAGTCCATGTGCTTGTCTGTGGAATTACAGGGAATTACGTGGAATTATAAGTGTCCTGTGCTCTTTTGAGCCAACTCTGAATCTGAATAATACTTGGATTGTGAAGATATTTCTAGCGATGAAGTTTCAAGATATCATCTCCATACCAATTAATCCTTTGCCTTCTGACTAGATTAATTGTATTCATTTTCCATTTAGTTTTGCTGCTAATGGCTGTAGAATCAACTCCAACTCATGACAACCCCATGCACAACAGAACAGATATTTATCTTGTAGTGCCAATTTCACAAACGCTGATTTAAAAAATTGTTTTCACAAAGAACGTGGTCCTTTTCTTCGGATCTCACCCAAGGCACACTTTCCAGAAGCACAAATAAGGAGGCATCAGACCTGAGGCTACTCAAATTAAGCCTTTTAGAGAACCATAGATTGCTCCACTTTTTCTAGCTTGACTTTTCCCTGCATATTGTCCTATAGCTTAGTTGGCTATAAAGTCTGATTTAGTTCATAAGGTAACTGATATTGTAAATTTATTGGGAAGTGATGATCTGAAACCCCAAACTCCAGAAATGCCGTCAAGTGTCTTGGGGTATTGGGTTCATTTCTCTCCCTCTTTCTTCTTTATAAATTAGACATTTGATAATGTTTGCTGTATTGAGAATGTTTCTTACAGCGTTTTACTCTCAAATATCTCCTGACTTTATAGGGAAGTACATTCATAAATATTTAGGGATGTGTGTTACATGCACACAAACTTAAAATATTAACTTTCAAATAAATGTATACAAAATGGTAAACACAAGCATACTTCATGGAAGCCATGATAAGGCTATTTTCAATTATTCAACTACTTCAAGGAAGCCATCTGAAGAAAAGTTACATGAACAATTTTTTAAATTTAAAAATAGAAAATATATTGGTAAGTTTCAGTGTGAACTTCAATCATGAAATTAGTCATTATACAAACAATGGGTTGCCTGTGAAAACTTACACATACTTTTTCACATTTTAGTATCACCTTTTATCATCTCTTTTGGAATCTGTATTTTAGGGGTGATTCTGTTGGGTTATTTTTCCTGCTATCTAAAACTTGCAAATTCTTTACCTATTAGTATGAGAACCAATAGAGGCAGTGGCAATACTAGTGTAAGCTGAATCTATTAACTTAATTATCTATTATATGAATGTATTTAATGAAATTATCTATTATATGACTATTTTATGTATTTAATAATTTTAGGAAGTCCATAGGTGGTGCAAGAAGTTAATGTACTTGGCCACTAACTGAAAGATTGAAAGTTCAAGCCCATCGATTGGCTCCCCAGAAGAATGATCCAGCAACCTACTTCCAAAAAAGTCAGCCATTGAAAACACTGTGAAACAAAGTTTTATTCTGACATATGTGGGTCATCATCATCAAATTTGAAGGTAATTGTTTAGATGACTGAAATACATTTTCAAACTAAATGTAAAGAAAGCACAAATAGGTTTTATTTCCAAAGAAACAGACCATCAATCTATGGCTGAGTAATTCTTTGTACTATCTTAAAAGTATATGAAGTTTGGCTACAAGAAAGGGAGGGAAAAAGCTGATCTGAACCGCAACTTACCAAGGGCTGCAGAGCAGAATGACTGCTCTGGAGGGAAGAGTTTCAATGGACCACGGCCCCAAATTATGTGGTTAAGTAGTGAAGTGCAGACTATGTAGTTTCAGATTTGCAAATAGTTATTCAATTGGACTGAAAATATAAGTGACTGTTTCTTAATGCCAAGACATCTAAGACTTTATCCTGGTTGAGGTTATTCCATAGGAAGACTCCAGTATATTTGGAGTTTGGGGACAGTATCTAATAATCCAAATTAATTTATTATATTTTTAGTGTGTACAAATTTCACACAGACCAAATTAGATAAGCCTTTTGGACTCTGTTTGGAAATGTATTTTTTCATATAAAATACAAATTCATCTCCTAATTTGTTCATAAAAATACAATTTATCTCCTAATTAGGGTTATGGATTTTTGCACAAATTATGGCATCCGTATTTTATGATTATTAGTAAAATTTCCCTCAAGATCACCAGAACATAAATCCAAGGAGGAAATAGCAGAAGTTTTCCCTTTTACTCTATCACTTTCTCTCAACTGGAGGCTCACACTCATTCTTAATCTGAGGATTCAAATGAGCTTACCCAAATCTATCAAAACCTTCCCTTATGTATAAATAGGCCACCTTTCTGCCAGTTAAGCATGGAGTTTAGCAAAGTCGTTGGCAGGGATTCTGGGCAAAGTCTCAAAAAGCCCCCCAGCAAGTTTCTGCGTTGAGTTGAAATTTTTATTTTTGTTGTTGGTGAAATTTCACCAATTTGTTTGACTATGAGCCATAAGCAAGAGAAGTTCTGGACTAATGTTTTGTGCGTCCTACAGGCATTTTAGAAAAACGTTCCATTTTGATTTTTATTAGCAACAATTTATTAAATAACTTGGCTTCTGAGAACTCTGTAGTATAGGCATTGTCTTGGGCCAAATGTAAATAAAGTAAGTGTTCTTATAAAATATTATATTTTAATGCCAGGTGATGAAAACTTAGGCAGCATGAAAAATTATTAAAAGATTGATTATGCCAAGTATATTTAAAAACAAAGTGGGAAATTTGATTTTCTTAATTGTGTTAAATGAGGAAAAATTAAAAATCATTCCTGGACAGATGTATTTTACAACTTAAGGCAGTGGTTCTCAACCTGTGGGTCATGTCCCCTTTGGGGACTGAATGACCCTTTCACAGGGGTTGCCCAATTCATGACAGTAGTAAAATTATAGTTATGAAGTAGCAACAAAAATAATTTTATGGGTGGGGGTCAACACAATATGAAGAACTGTATTAAAGGGCTGCAGATTAGGAAGGTTGAGCACCACTGACTTAAGGTAAAAAAACATTTTTCTAGTTCATATAGTATGTGCTTTCTTATAGCACCCAAGGAATTAACATGGATACACATTTTTCAATTTCCTTTGTGACTTTGATTAGCAGAATATGCTTCATTTGGATTAATTTCTTTTATCAATGCCAGAATTTTCTTTGGTTTCCAATTTCTAGTCAACCTGGAATTTTGCTGCCTTTTCAGCCTAAGAGTTTCATCATTGCTTAGTGTTCTAAATGAAATGGATTTATTTCATTTGGTTTGTAATAATCCCCTATGGTGATTCCACTGTTACACATTTACCGATTCCTGCTCCTAGTTTTAAGTGAGATTTTAAGTTTGTGACTCGTTGGAGTAATATTATGAGATGTGTCTATTGACTTCTATCTCTTCCTACTTGAGTAGTTTTTATTCATATTAATCATTACCTTTAGGGGTCTTTGGTGGGAGTCAGTAGGTGCTAAAGTTGTTTTCTAACACTTCTGCTAACCATTTAAATCATGTGTGCATCTGTAACAGTGAAGTGAAATCTGTGTCATCTCTTAAACTAAACATTACAGTTGAATATAAAATATACAGGGAGTCCTTGTGGCACTGTGGGTTGGGTAACTTAAAGATTTAGTCTCTGCAACCTTGTTTCTATGTGTTGGAAATGGCTTGGTGGTATTGGATTTGGTCTGGGTTGGCCTATGACATTCAAGGAATCTACAAACACTTAATGGAAAGTGGAATTAAAAGATAATGCCATTTCTCCATGAAATGTTTTAAGACCCCTTATATCTCAAGGGGCCCTGGTGGCATAGTGGGTTATGAGTTGGGCTGCTTGATAATCTCAAGGTTAGCAGTTTGGAACCAGCAGCTGCTCTGCTGGGGAAAGATGAGATTTTCTTTTCCTGTAAGGATTTTCAGTGTCTGAAACCCCCGGGTACAGTTCTACTCTGCTCTGTAGGTTCACTATGAGAAGGAATGTTCTCTGTGACAGTGAGTTTTTTGAACCATATCTTCAAGGCATGATGTATTATTCACCTTGCAAAGTTTGCCTAGACTTGATTGTTCTCTTCATGCTGATAACGTTTTCTGCCTTTGTTTCCTATTAGGAAGGCAGTGGTATTTCAAATACCAGCAGGGTCACCCATGGTGTATGAATTTCAGCAGAGCTACTTCTGAAACATATTAGCATGGGAAAACCTTATGAACCACAATGGAGCATTACCTGAAATTGGAAACAATTCAAAATTTGATTGAGGAAGAGCAGCTTCCTCAAAATTGTTGTTGTTAAGTACTTTTGAGTCACTTCCAACCCACACACAACAGAACTGAACATTGTTCTGCCCTGTGTCATCCTCACACTTGTTCCTCGGCTTTAGCCCATTGTTGCAGCCATGGGGTCAGGTCATCTTATTGAAGGCCTTACTCTTGCACCTCTTTTCCCCTCTACCAAACCTGACGTCCTTCTCCAGGGACAAGCTTCTCCTGACAACATGTTCAAAGTAAGAATGATGAAGTCTCCCATCCTGGCCTCAAAGGAGCATTTCGACTGTATTTCTTCCAAGGCAGGATTTATTTGTCCTTGTAACAGCCCCTGATACATTCAATAGTCTTCTCCAGCACCACAAGTCCAATGTATCAATTGTTTGTCAGTCTTCCTTGTTCAATGTCCAACTTTCATATGCACATGAAGCAATGGAAAACACTATAGTTTGGGTCAGGCACACCTCAGTCTTCAAAGTAACATCCTTACTTTTCTATTTTTCTATACTCTAAATAGGTCTTGCACAGCAGATTTAACTAATACATGTCTCTGCTTTGAGTCTAGATCCATCTGACATTAGCAACAATATCACTTGTTCCATGTCCTCCTCTGAATCCAGTCTGAGCTTCTGGAAGTTCCCTGTCAATACATTGCTCGACCCTGGTAGGAGGATCCTCAGTAAAATGTGACTTGCATGTGGTATCGGTGGTATTGTTCTATAGTGTGAGCGTTCCGTTGAGTCGCCTTTCTCTAGAATGGGCACAAATAAGGGTCTCCTCCAGTCATTTGGCCAAGAAGCTGGCTTCCAAATTTCCTTTCATAGCTGAGTGCTTCCAGTGCTGTGCATTGAAAGCCAAAAAGAAAAACACACTTGGAATTCCACAAACTCAAATAACAGAAGGAAAAATGCAAGCTGAAAGTTAAAATACTGGAGAATTCTATGGAAAAATAACTAAGTAACACATAAAGCATCAAAAGAATCTGGAAAAAATACAGTGACTATAGCAAAAATAATTGGTCAATTTAAACTGTTTAAGACTGTGGCATATGATCAAGGACAGATGGCACTTAAGGGAGAAGTCCAAGTTGTATTAATGGAATTGATGAAAAACAAGGTTCCAGGAATTGATGAAACATCGATTGAGATCGTTCAACAAATATTGTATCAACAGCAGCAGTGTTGTATCTGGAAGGAGTAACTCATTTTGACAGCTAGATTTTTTTGTGCCAACATGGCTCCCATTAGGAATACATGGACAGAGTCTAGCCGGCCAACTGGACCGCAGCTTAATTGGAGGTTTATTGTGATAAATGGCTTGCTGGAGGCCAGCTCTTCTCTCTCTCTCTGCCTTCACCTTCCTGGTGAAACGGTGTGGAGACAAGTGAGAGCCCTGGAGATGCATCCACCACCATTGGATCCACAGGACTTTGCACCCACTGATCTGTGATATTCCTGCTTGATTCATCATTGCACGTGGCTGCACGAGTCCAGAGAGGGACTTAGGCACTAGCATTGGACTTGTGGACCTGATTTGGACAAAGCTGAAATCTTTGCTTGATATATAATTACTTCTTAATATAAAGTTCTCACACACACACATAAGTGTCTCTGGATTTGCTTCTCTAGTCAATCTGGTCTAACACACTCATCTATGCAAAGAAATTTGGAATAGAACTACCTGGCTCTCTGGATGGAAGGGATCCATATTCTGTCCATTCTAAAGAAGATGTTTGAACAGTATGTGGAAATTATCAAACAAGATCATTAATATCTCACTGAAGTAATATTTTGAGGATAATTATTAAAGTAATAATAATAACAACAGTACATTGGCAGAGAATTGTCAGATATTTAATGTAGATAATCTTGGCTGGAAGCATAGAATACCATAACAATGTTTACTTGTGTTTTACGGACTGTGCAAAAGCACTCGACGATGTGGATTATAAAACAATTATGGATAACATTGCAAAGAATGTAAATTCCAGAACATTTAGCTTTCCTCAAGTGGAACATCTGCATAGACCATGAAGCAGTTATTCAAACAGAACAAGGAATACTTCGTGGTTTAAGGTTAGGAAAGGTGTCTTTCAATGCGTATTCTTCCAGCATACATGCATAGGTGTATGTATGCTGAGCTAATAATTTCAGAAGCTGTCTATTTGAAGAAGAATGTGGCATCAGGAGGAGAGAAAGACTCATTAATAATTTGTAGTTATATGGATGACACAACCATATTTACTGAGAGAGGATTTGAAATTATTACTGATGAAAATCGAAGACTGTAACCTACAATATGGATTACACCTCAACAGAAAAGTGAAATAAAACAAAAACTAGACCAATAAATAACATCATAATAAAAAAGCATGATAAATAGCAGAAATATTGAAGTTACCCAAGACTTTATTTTACTTAGATCTATAATCAATACCCATGTAAGTCAATAAGTCAAACAAGATATTCCATTCGACAAATATACTGCAACAGATCACTCTAACCTGTTAAAAAGAAAATATTTCACTTTGAGGATGAAGGTGCGCCTGGTCTAAGCCACAGTATTTTCAATCTTCCCATATGCATTTGGAATCTGAACAATGACTAAGAAAGACTGAAGAAGAGTTAATGCCTTTGAATTGGAGTGCTGGTGAAAAGTATTAAATACACCATGGACTACCAGAGAATGAATGAAAATGTCGAGAAAGAAGTATACCTGGAAAACTCCTGAGAATGCTTCTTAGAGGTACAGCCAGAATGCTCCTGGTAAGACTTCATCTCGCATACTTTGGACATGCGGTCAGGAGGAAGCAGTTCTTGGAGAAGAGCATCATGAGTGGGAAGGTGGAAAGTCAGTGAAAAAGAGGAAGGCCAACCTGGACTGATGTCATTGCTGGACTGATGGACTCCAATCCAGCAATGCTAGTGAGGCTGACTAGGCAGCGTTTCATTTTCTTGTACAGGGGGTCTCTGTGAGTCAGAATCAATTTAATGCCACCGAAAAGCAACACCTTGTTGATGATTCTAAGTTAAACTGAGGTCTTTGTGGAGTTACATTAAATAGGTTTTCTATGTTTAGGTTCAAGACTAAGCTTTATTTTTACTGAATCATCTTGCATACTCACTAGTGTTATAAGGTCCTTGAAGAGTTGTACACTATATTTTAAAAGAGAGAGAGAGAGAATTGTACACTATATTTAAAATACTCAAGAGGATTTTGTCCTATATTTGGTTTCTGATAAATATTCTAATGATTAAAAAACATTAAACACACATACGCAAAGGCTTATTAGGAATTTTTTCCCCTGAATTGTGCAAGTCTGGACTTAAATTCTGTTGCAGTATATTTTTCTGTGTAAAGATTCAGAATTCCTAAAAGGCCTCTTACATACAGATCCAAAATTACTTATAGTTCTTTATTTCCTAAAGAACTCAACTAGGAGAGCAAATGCCTTGAGAATGATTGGGGCAGGGAATGTATGGATGTGCTTTATACAATTGATGTATGCATATGTATGGATTGTGATAAGAGTTGTATGAGTCCCTAATAAAATGTAAAAAAAAAAAAAAAAAAAAGAACTCAACTAAAAAAACAAAACAAAACTCAATGCCATGCAGTCATTTCTGAGTCTGAGCAACCCTACACAACAGAGTAGAACTGTCCCTATGGGTTTTCCAGGCTGTAAATCTTTATGGGAGTGGAAAGTCACATCTTTCTTTCCTAAGGTTTCAAACTGCTGATCTTGTGATTAGCAGACCAAATCGGAACTCACCATATTACAGGGCTCCTTTTAAAGGACTCAACAAATGTCAAAAATTTGTTAAAAACAAATTATAGTTTCCACTTCTACCTAGGACAGTGGTTCTCAACTTTCCTAATGCTGCGACCCTTTAGTACAGTTCCTCATGTTGTGGTGACACCCCTCAACCATAAAATGATTTTTGCTTTTCCTTCATAACTGTAATTTTGCTATTGTGAATTGGGCAATCCCTGTGAAAGGGTTGTTTGACCCCAAAAGGGGTCGCGACCCACAGTCTGAGAACCGATGTCCTAGGATGTAGGCGGCTAGAAAGAATGTCATCCCCACCTCCACTAATAAGTATACAAGCAAGGTATTCTCCAAAGTAATTACTTTTCTGATAGTTATAAGAAGGATGAGTTTACAAAGTGGTCTAAATTCCTGAGTGACAACATTTTCAGAGGAGAAATGGAGTAGAAACTGCCTCCATTACTGAAGGAAGTGACAAGTGCCACGCAAGCAGGTAAATAGAAATCAGCTATAATTTTAGCCAATTATTTAAGGCCAATTGTAGGCTGGCATGCCAATCTGGATTTACCAGGACTCTCAAAACAGAGGGAATTCTCCTTTACTTACACAATCTTCTCTGTTCCTTTGCTGATGCAGAAACCAACTCTCCTTGTATCACAGGTGCTTAAGATACATTTTAGATTCTTGGGGGAGAGGCTTAAAACCCTATCATGTTCCCAGTCCCTTTCCCTTAAAAAGTAAAAGCTGAAGCCACTGGAGAAGAGTCCCAAACCTTGTCATTCAAATGGCACGGAAATCTGTTATAGAACAAGGAAAAAGAAAGTAGAACTTGCTTTTCCAATGGGCAGATAGGAAAGAAGGCTTGATGCTGTTTTCCATACTGATATCAACTACTAATCTGCTACCATTAGCTCTCTTCCTCTTGTGGGAGAGCTAAACCTCGGGCCTTGGCTTCACGGGAGAAAGAAATCATGCCAAAGCCTGGTTTGTGGTCCAAGTGAGTTTTATGAAAAGCAAAAGAAGCTTCAGGTTTACACAGGCACCTCAGGGCATGTCTCCCCTGCCCATGGAGTCCTAAGGCCAGAGGAGATCGCTGCACTCCAGGTTCTCCGCTGGGAGGCGTGGCCAACGATCCTGCCCCACCCCATTGGCTGAATTGAATTCACCTGGCCCAGATGGGCCAATCCAGGTGTTACACCCACCTAGGTGTTCCACCCCTTCCTAGCCGGGAGCTCGAACCTCTGAGCATGCGCAATGGAGGCCCCAGTCCCTATGCTAGCTATCTAACACTACCACTGAGAGAAAGCACACAAACACGTTCACCAGACATTTTCTGTTCTACGTCTGATGACTGACATCCATGGATATCATGACTGATGTCAGATGGATCTTTGCTGGAGGCAGAGAATACTAGAAAGATGGGGCTTGTGTTTTATTGCCTGTGCAAAGGCATTCCACTGCATGCATTAACTTTGAAGACCCTTGAGGAAAATGAAACTTCCAGAATAATTAATTAGTTAATAAAAAAACAGTGCAAGGATCAAGAGGCAGTTATGTGAGGAAAACAAGAGAATGCGGCACGGTTTAAAATCAGGAAAGGTGTGTGTCAGGGTTGCATCCTCTCACTAGATGTGTTCATTCTGTTTGCTGAGCAAATGATCAGAACAGCTGGCTTATAGGAAGAAAAATGTAGCAACCGGATTGGAGGAAGGCTAATTAACAAACTTCACTATGTAGATGACACAAATTTGTTGAAAGTGAGGAAAACTTGAAGCACTTGCAAATGAAGAAAATGCTCAAGGCTAGAAATTAGTGAGATGTGAAAACCAAATGAAGGGGGTTAATGCATGTCTCATAAGACAATGGGACTAAGAATAACCTGATTAAAGTGGTCTTAAAGGGAAGTAACAAAGTGGTCTTAAAGGGAAGTAACAAAGTGGTCTTAAAGGGAAGTAACAAAGATTGCAGTAGATATATCTAACCATAGATTGGCAAGGGTGGGATCCTCGGAGGGTGGGGAAAGGAAGGAGAAAAGAACAAATAAAGTGGGGTGTGTTTGTGTGGATTTATAATGTTGTTTGTGAGTAGATGTTGAATGTGAAGGTGAAGTGAGTCAATGATAACCTCAATTGTGCTTTTGAGTGCCTGTAGGAGAGCGTGTAACTGCCCCTGTGGTTATGACGGAAGTAGTAGAAGGAACGTAATAAAGGAGAAGTCTGGGAGAAAATAACAAATTTGAGATCTGCTAAATTTACAGTCAGCAAGGTCATCCAAGCAGAAATGTTCCAACAAAATGTTCACTGAAGATTTAAATTTTAAAAAATTAAAAAAAAGAAAAGTTGGATCTTAGGACATAGATCAGGAGAGGCGATGTCCAACTGTGTATGAAAGAGTCTTGATACTGAAGTTGTCAATGAGATCTTAAGATAAGCATTGAGAGAGCGTAATGGAGGGCTGAGGACTGAGTCGTGGGAACACTGTAGAAAGTGGAAGGAGAAAGGGGGGGAAATCTGTGACCAGGTGATTAGAAACATGTGAAAACCCAAAAGAGACTGGCTGGCGAGAAGAGGAGTGATTAATATATTGAGTTGCTGCAAATTGGTAAAGAGCGAAGGTGACAAAAGTACTTTTGGATGTTGGGGTTGTGAGCTCATGTGTCTGAGAGTTTCATGTCAGAAATGCAGTTTCAGTGGGATGGGCTGGAAGCCAAGTACTGAAGGATGCAAGAAGAGAGTATTGGAATTCACACACAAATGTTTTGAATTCACAATGAGGGAAGAGTAAAAAATTAAATTATAGAGGAAACAAAAGGTCTCTTTTCAGACAATTACTTTAAATTTATCTGTAAAGGTGGAAGAGGCTTAGAAATGATTTCAGAGATGGTTTTCTTATTGCCTGGGGTTGGGACGAGGATGGACTTCAGGTTGGACTGCCTCAGCAGTTAGTTTTGTTTGGTCAAGAGATTACTTAAAAAATGGAATTAGTTGTGAACTTTTAGATATGGGAAGGTTTTACATAAAAATCCCTGGTTCCTAAGTTCCCTTGAAGAAATTGGGAATTTGGCAAATTTGAGCCTGTCTTCCTACATACCATTAGTCATCTGGAGTTAGTAACATCTGCAACCTTCAGAAGGGTATGCAATTGTCACTCAGCTGAAGTCCTTAGTCATCAGCCTACATGCTGGGTTGTGTAGGTATTTCATTTGGCACTCCATGTTAGAGACCAGCTCCTTCATTATAAAAAGAGGAGACTGAATCCCCAAACCAAGGCGTGACTTGCTCCAAAATATCGCATATCTGGTCAGTGAAAGAATCCATTCCCGAGCCCATATGAATGGGAGTTGTCTCAACAGCAACTGGTTTGCGTTTGGTCTACTTTGTTAGTTCATTAAGGTTTTCCTCTGGGTTAATGCTCTCTTGGGAATGGACCCATGCAATTTCTACCCCACTTCCCAGCTGCTAGTGTTTCCAGATGGCACCTGAAAAATGTGTTTGACCGGATTTTCAATGCTTTTCATGTGGCCCAGATGATGACCAGAGCCATGCCTTAGACAAGATGGAAACACTGCTGGTTGGTCACCGAATCAAAGTTTACTTTTTTCATCATGTGAAACTTTTGCATAATGTGAGACACATAAATTCACCATAAGGTTTCTTTTAGTGAATTTTTTGAGGTCTAATGGAATGATGTTAAACAATGACTATCATGCGGTGCCTCCCAAAGTAGAAAATTAAGTTGAGCTCGCTGAAATGAATACCAGATCATGCACTCCATGTCGCTCCACCCCAAATCAATAGTTGGTCTGTCAAAGGAATCTGAACATCATTTTTGGATTACAGACTCTCTGTCTTATGAAGAAAGTTCTAAGAGAATTATCTTTCTTATTATCCTTCTAGATATGTTCACTAACGTTACAGAAATATTCATTTGATATTCAGGAGAGGCCATCTTGCTTTTAAAATAAATTACTTCGATGTTAGCTCGAGTCTTTAATCCACTCACTCCGAAAGAGTTTTCTGAAAGCTGAATGGATTTCTTTCCCCTTCTCCCTCTTAATATGGACAGGCCTGGCTTGGAGCTGGAGCAGGTGATGTTTGACTTTTGGATTTTAAACATTGTGAACATTTGGAAATGTGTTCACTGTTATTTCAATGAAGTTGACCCCTGATATAAATTGCATATCCCCCCTACATCTTACACATGACAGTAGCCCCCCACAACTAGTACCACTGTATCTACTTGCCAGGTTGTGTTACGTCATGATGCTATAGTAAACCAGTTCTGGAGTGTCAGTGGCACAGGCAATCAGGGTTCCTTTGTTTAGTCATTGTCCAATGTAGATGAGACAAAGTCTCAGCATTCCTGGCTCTAAGAAGCATTCTGACAGTACTTATTATGAAACAGATTTATTGGTTCTTTTGTCAGTCCATGGTACTTGCAACCTTCTTCATCAGCACCACAATTCCAATAACCTATTCTTCTGCAGTCTTCATTGTTCAATATACAAATTTCACATGCAGGCGAAGCAATTGTAAATACCATGGTTTGGGTTAGGTATACCTACCTTAGTAATATCCTTGCTTTTCAATACTTTCAAGAGGCCTTGTGGAGCTGATTTACCCAATGACATGTGTTATTTGATATTTTGACTGCTGCTTCCACGAGCATTGATTTTTTTTATCCAAGCAAGAGGAAACCATGGACAAGTTTAATCTTTCTCAAGTTTAAATTCTCAAGATTGGTTCAGTTGTGAGAATTTGGGACTTCTTTAATTGAGTTGTAATCCATATGAAGGCTGAGATCCTTGATCTTCAAGTGTTTCAAGGTCTCACTTTTCAAGCAAGGCAGTATCATCTGCATAGGCCAGGTTGTGAATAAAATGTCCTCCAGTCCTGAGACCCCATTATTCTTCATATAACCAGCTTCACTGATCATTTGCTCAGAGTACAAATTGAATAAAATCTGGTGAGAGGATACAACCCAGAATCACACCTTTCTGGATTTTAACCATGGAGGACTTCCTTGTGCTACTTGTATAACTGCCTCTCAATCCATGGACAGATTCTCCATGAGCACAAAGTGTTCTGGAGTTCATTCTTCTCAAGGTTACCCATAGTTTGGTATGATCCACACAGTCTAATGCCTTGGCATACTGAATTAGACACAAGTAAACATCTTTCTGATATTCTCTGCTTTCAGCCAAGACTCATCTGATATCAGCAAGGATATCCCTTGTTCCACGTCCTCTTCTAAATCAGGCTTGTGCCTCTGGCAGGTACCTGCCAATATACTGCAGTAACTATGGTTGGATAATATTCAGAAAAATTTTACTTGCATGTGATTGTAATGATGATGTTGTCTAGTCAGTTCCCACCTACATCGACCGATGCCCAAAGAATGAAACACTCTCTGGCCCTGCCCTATCCTCACAATTGTTCTTCTGCTTGAGCCTGCTCTTGCAGCCACTGTGCCAATCCATCATGAGGGCCTTCCTCTTTTATGCTGCCCCTCTTCTTTCCCAAGAATGATGGGCTTTCTCAGGAACTGGTCTCTCTTGAAAACATGTCCAAAGTACATATGAAGAAGTCTCACCATCCTTTCCTGTAAGGAGCACCCTGGCTGCATATTATTTTATAATTTGAGAATTCTGTTGGGTCATCTATTTTTAGAATGAGTATTATAATTTGAGCATTATGTTGGATCCTCTTTCGGTGGATTTCTTCCAGTCAGTTCATCAAGTAGCTGTTTTCCATATTTCCTGCTAAAGTCAAGTGCTTCCAGTGCTTCAGCAACTTGTTGAGCAGCTGGTATTTCATCAATTCCTAGAGCCTTGTTTTGGGCTAATGCTTTCAGTGCAGCTCGAACCTCCTCCTTCAGTACCACTGGTCCTTGCCCATGTGCTACTTCTTGAAATGGTGTGTTGACTAGTCCTTTTTGGTAGAGTGACTATATTCTTTACATCTTTTATTCATTCTTCCCGTGTCACTTCAATATTGCAACTCATGCCTGACGTCTTCCTTGAGCTCATTCACTTTCAGATATGTGGAGTGTGTTCTTTCTTTGTGGTTTTCTAATTCGAGGTCTTTGCATTGTCCTTTATAATATTTCAATCTGTCTTCTTGAACTGCCCCTTGAAATTTTGTATTCAGCTCTTTGACTTCATTTCTTCCATTAGCTTTAGCTACTCTATGATTAAGAGCAAATGTCAGAGTCTCTTATGACATCCACTTTGGTCTTTTTTTATTTCCGGTCATTTTAATAACCATTTGCTTTCCTCATGAATGACGTTCTTAATGTTATCACACAGTTTATCAGGTCTTCTTTCATGAGTGTTCTCGACATGTTCTGCAAATTCAGATGGGAATCAAGGTCGTATTTTGACTCTCATGGACTTGCTTTAATTTTCTTCAGTTTTGTCCTGCACCTATAAATGAGGAGCTTATGGTCTATTCCACAGTCAGCCCCTGGCCTGGTATTACCTGCTGATATTAAGCTGCAGTGTCTCTTTCCACAGATGTAATCCATTAATTTTTGTGTATGTCATCTGTGTATAGTCACCACTTGTGTTATTGAAAAAGGTATTTGTGATTAAAAAGTGTGGGTCTTACAAAATTCTATCACGCAATATCCAGCTTTGTTTCTAACACCAAGACCATATTTCCCAAATACTTTTTCTTCTTCTTTGTTTAAAACTTTTGCATTCTAGTCACCAATAATTGTCAATGCATCTTGATTAATTTCAGACTAAGGACCTTAGTAGAATTCCTTAATTTCAGCATCACTAGCTTTTGTGGTTGGTGCATACATTTGAACATTAATTGCATTAACTGGATTTCTTTATAGGTAGATAGATATTATTCAGTCAAAAATAGCATTGTCCTTTAAGATAGATCCGGAAAACTCTTTTTAATGATGAAAGCAATACCATTCCTCTTGAATCTGTCAGTCCTGGCATAGTAAACCACATGATCTTCTGATTCATAATGGCCAATTCCAAAGAATTTCAACTCATAATACCTAGGCCATCCATCTTTATACTTCCCATTTCATTTTGGATGATGTCCAAAGTTTCTACATTCACATTTCAATCATTAATTTATGTTTGCCACTTTTTTCCTCCTCGTTTTGGATAGTGTTCCATCAAAAAATGAAGGTTCCGAAGGCTGCACTCTCACAGCTGTACCCCATTCCCGCCGTTGTTGTTGTCTCTACTTTGAGAAGGCAGTGCTTCCTCTGTCACATATTGAGTGCCTGCCAAAATGAACTAATATTCAGAACTTGAAATGTACAAAGTACAAATCTAGAAAAATTAGAAATAATAAAAATGGAATGCATAAAAATCACTATCTTAGGCATTGGTGAGTGGAAATGGACTGGTATTGGTGCTTTGAATCAGAAAATCATATGTTTTACTATGTGTGGAATGACACAATCAAGAGGAATTGTTTTGCATTCATAGTCGTAAGAACATTTCAATGTCTGTCTTGAAGAACAATGTTGTCTGCGATAGGATTATATCTATGCTCATCCAAGAATATGCAATCAATGCAATGATTATACAAATTTATGCATCAATCATGAAAACTAGTGATGAAGAAATTGCAGAATTCTATAAACTTCTTCCGTTTGAAATTGATCAAATATTCAATCAGGATAGATTAGTAAGTCTTGTCCATTAGAATGCAAACATAAGCAACGAGGAATAGACGTTAGAATATGGACTTGGTGGTCGAAAGAGGACTCAATATCACATGTTGGAGTTTTGCAAGATTGGTGACTAGTTCATAGCAATACCTTTTTACAACAACACAAGTGGTGAGTGTAAGCATGGATTTTTCCAGATGGAATACACAGAATAAAATGTGTTGGAAGCGAACTAAGACCAGACTAGAGGCTAACTGTGAAGCAGACCATTTATTGACTATACAGAGGCACTTGACTGTGTGGATCATACCAAACTTTGGATAACCTGGAGAAGAATGAGGATTCCAGATTCATTGTGCTCGTGTGGAACTTGTACATGGATCAAGAGGCAGTTGTGCAAACCGAACGAAGGAATACTGCACAGTTTAAAATCAGGAAAGGTATCAGCATTGAACCCGTTCACCATGTTTATTCAATATGTATGCTGAGCAAATTATCAGAGAAGTTGAATTATCAGAATAATAGTTCAGCATCAGGATTGGAGAAAAGGTTATTAACAACCTGAGACATGCAGATGACACACCTTGCTTGATGAAATTGAGGAGGACTTGAAGCACTTGCAGATGAAGCTCAGATCTCAGCCTACAGTATGAATTACAATTCAATGTAAAGAAGACCCAAATCCTAACAGCTTCATCAATAGGTAACATCATGATAAGTGGAAAAAGATTGAAATTGTTGAGGATTTCATCTTACTTGGATACACACTCAATGCTCGTGGAAGTACCAGTCTAAAGATCAAACAACACATTGCACTGAATGAATCTGACCTATTTAGGGTGTTGTAAAACAAAGAGGCTACTTTGAGGACTAATGGTGCCTGGCTATCAAAAGATAAAGCATCTGGGGTCTTAAAGGCGTGACGATAAACAAGTGGACATCTAGCAGGGAAGCAACAAAGTCCACATGGAAGAAGCATAACAGCCTATGTGATGACAAGGTGTCAACGGGATCAGGCATCAGAAGACCCCAAGCAAATATATCGATGCAAAAGATGTGAGTAGGAGAGACCCAAAGCCCATCTGTAGATAATTGAACATTCCCTCACAGAAGGGATACAAGGGAAGAACAAGACAGCCAGGTGCAGCACATCACCGATGGAACACCCAACATTCCTCTAGTTCTTTAATGCCCCCCCACCACCACTATCATGACCCCAGTTCTGCCTTACAAATCCATCTAGACTGGAGCATGCACCTGGGTACAGATAAGAGCTCTCAACACATGGAATCCAGGACAGATAAACTCCTCAGGAACAGCAATGGGAGTAGCGATACCATGATGGTGGGGGGGGGGGGGGACCAACTACAGTGATGTATAACTCCCCATCCCCCAACCCCAGGGGGACGAATAACAATAACGTAGACCAAGGGAGATGGTGGGAGGTGTACAACATGAAAATAATAATAATTCATATTTTATCAGAGGTCCATGGGGGTAGGAGGGTGAGGAAGAGGGGGGGAGGAGCTGATACCAAGGGCTGAAATATAAAAAATCTTTTGAAATTGATGATGGGAACATATGTATACATTTGCTTGATACAATTGATGTATGGATTGTTATAAGAGCTGTAAGAGCCCCCAATAAAATGTTTTAATAAATAAATAAATAAATAATTTCTTAAGAGAGGTAAAAACCAAAATAAGATGTAGAACATTTTCTGTGTGGCCTGTGTTGAGTATACCATAGCCTGCCTGATGAACCCGTTTATCATGGAGGAAGCACAGTCAGAATGTTCCCCAGAAGTTATGATGGCAAGAAGTTGTCTCGTGTACTTTGACCATTCTATTAAGCAGGGACAAGTCCCTAGAAAATGATATGATGCTTGGCAAAGTAGAGGGCTGGGGAGAAAGAGGAAGGGTCTCAAAGAGATAGATTGACACAGTGACCCAAACAAGGGGCTCAAACATCACATTTGTGAAGGTGGCACAGTACTGGGCAGGGTTTCCTTCTGCTGGAAATTGGAGTTGACACCAACTAGGTGGCACATTACAGTATCAACAATCATTAGTAATGATCATAATAATTTTTTCATGTGTTTGATGGATGCCTATCTTCTTTAGTGACGTCTTAGTTCACGTCTTCCGCAAAAACTCATTAATTGTGGAAGAGATAATATATTTAGCAAATTGTGCTGTCACCATGGGAGACTTGGTGGTGCAGTGGTTACATGTTAGGCTATTAACTACAAGGTCAGCAGTTTGAAACCACCAGCTGCTCCATGGAGGAAGGATGGAGTTTTCTACTCTCAAGACTTATAGTATTGGAAACTCACTAGAGCAATTAATTCTACCTTGTTCTCTAGGCTCGGTATGAATCAACATGGACTCAATGGCAGTGAGATTCTTTTTCCTGGCTGTCCCAACTGGATATCTATTTGTAGAAAAATGAAACAGCAACTATACCTCCCATTGTATATAAAACTAAACTCGATGGACTAACAACCTAACTATTAAGCTCAAAGCTATAAAGAGCATCAGAGGGAAAAATTTAGGGCCCTTACTACATGGCATGAAGACACTATTAATTGTAACTAAAAAGGCACAAATATCAGAAGACATCTTGGATTATTGGAAGCCCCTAAGAATTAGGATCTTATGTGCATCAATAAATACACCCAAAAGAGTAAAGAGTGAACCCACTGAATGGGAAAGTTATTTTCAGACAGTGACATATTTGACAAGGAATTAATTTCTAAAATGTATAGAAATGTAATTCTTCAACAACAAATAGACCAGTTAGATATGTAATGAAAATCTCTAAGGACAATCTTGTTAGATGTCATCCACCAGACCCTTGACTCATGGAGACCTATCCCAAAGGAATCAGACTGACATAATCACCGGCATTGTCACTGTCTAATTTTTGGATGTGATTATCAGGCCTTTCCCCTCTTTTTGTCTGAAAGCTTTATTGAAACTTCCTCAACATCATACACCACAGAACAAGTGGTAGTGGCACCCCACATCCACGGGCTGGGCATCCAATGTTGGTATTCTGTATAAAAACACAAACAAACAAACAAACACAGACCTACTGCCACAGAGTTGATTCTGCCAACTCAGAGAAACCCTGTGTCTGGTTTGCAAGATTTTATGGGAGCCGACAGCATCATTTTCTCCCAGCAGTGGGTGGGTTTGAACCACCTGGTTTGAGATTAGCAGCCAATGCCTAACCTACAGCGCCATAAGGACTGGTCTCTTGCACAGGAGGGAAGAATTGTAACACTGAACTACCGCTACCCTCCCTACATGTAATAGGCATCTTAATTATTTTCCTAATTGAAGAAAGAACATAAAGTGTTGACTATGTAATTCTAATGTGTGTTCTACTTCAAACTTTTATTTCTTGTTCTCTGATCTCTATCACCATTGACTTTCACTTTTTAAATTGGTAACTTCGTCATTTCTTTTATTTTTTAAAATCATTTTATTAGGGGCTCATACAACTCTTATCACAATCCATACATACATCAATTGTGTAAAGGACATCTGTACATTCATTGCCCTCATCATTCTCAAAACATTTGTTCTCCACTTAAGCCCTTGGCATCAGGTCCTCATTTTTCCCCTCCATCCCTGCTCCCGCCTCCCTCATGAACCCTTGATCATTTATAAATTAGCATTATATTGTCATATCTTGCCCTGTCCAATGTCTCCCTTCACCCACTTTTCTGTTGTCTATCCCCCAGGGAGGAGGTCACATGTAGATTCTTGTAATTGGTTTCCTCTTACCAAGCCACTCTCCCTCCATCCTCCCAGTATCTCCACTCACACCACTGGTCCTGAAGGGATCATCCGCCTTGGATTCCCTGTGTTTCCAGTTCCTATCAAGTTAGCCATTTCTATTTTAAATGTATTTTTGTGTTTCCTGATATGTCCAATGGTCAAACATTTACAAGGAAATATTGGCTCAGAAGGAAATTTTTTTATTTATTCCCTCCACCTTGCTTCTTCCTCTTTCTTCTTCCCTTGTTGCATCATGTCTTTTCCCCAAGGTTCACCATGCATCCCAACTGCAGGGAGCAATGTCCCTGTTGAATTCCATGTGAAGCAACTAAGTCACTTCCCTCCACCTTAACCTTTTAGTCATATTACAACAATGCCTGCAGAATGATATGAAATCATATGACCATAAAAAATTATGGAATCAGAAATGGTGTGTTTGAGGAGGAGTTTGAAATTTCGTGGAAAAAAATCTTTTAATGCCACTTGTTCACAAAGATTTTAAGCCCCCTTGTGTGTATGTGTGTGTGTATTTATATACATACATATATATAGATGAATGAAAGAGAATATAGAAACATTAGAGACATAATAATAGAGGGGCAGCAAAAATAAAGGAAGAGCCTCAATGAGGTGGATTGACCCAGTGGCTGCAACCACAGGCCCAAGTAGAGAAACAGTGTCGAGGATGACGAATGGCTGGGCAGTTTTTCATTCTGATGCACTTAGTATGGTTGCTGTGAGCCAGGACTGACTCGGTGGCACAAAGCAACAGTAGAATAATAGAGAGATAATAAAATATTGATATAAATATTAGTGCGATAGCTTATTGTGCCAGCCTGGCCGATAAACACAAGTAGGATTAATTGAAGGGCAGAGGGTTAAATGGCTCAATGAGCCTTGCCTTCCTTGTCTCTTGTTCTTTAATCATCCGACCTGCGTGTGGCTGCCTTCCTTGTTCTGTGCCTCAATTTAAAGGGGTACACTACCTGTGGGATGCCTAGTCTGTGGACTGTGTCGCCGTAAGTTGAGGTCCCTTTAAGCCCATACGATTGGAATGTTCATCTCTGGAGCTGGGGACTGACAGTTGATGACAGTTGGGGACCTGCCTTGCTGTTTGCTGCCTGGGTATATATAGCCCAGCTCTCTCTACAGAAAGGGACTGGCAACTGGCGGCTCTCAAGCCTTAAAGGACTGCTAGTGTCTCACTGCTTTATAATTTAATTGTTAATTTCTTGTATTATCTATCTGTATATAATTTAACGGTTCATTTCTTTTATTATATATCTACCTTTATAAATATATTTATATATAATTACTAGCAATCTGGTTTGTCTCTCTAGAGAACCCTGTCCAACACAATTAGTATAATTTTATAAAGTAGCTATACATGGTTACTTTTGTTCTAAAATGATTACAGGTCTGTCTGATGCCCGACTTCTCTGTTAGGAATTGCAGCTGGTGTCTTTGAGAGTGTTACCCTTCTTGGTGTTTACCACTATATTCTGATCCAGCACTTTATAGGCAAGTGAATTGAAAGTTCATTGCTAAGATGCAGATCCCACTGAGAAACCCTTTCTCCAATTACTTTCTAAACTTATAGACAAGGGGGTGGTCGCGGTGCTGAAAATGCATAACAATTAGGAGGGACAAGCAGTGCCTGTGGCCAATGCAGTTACTGACGTGAAGATGAAAACGACTCAAGAGTTCTCCAACTTCTACACCTGCTTTATATCGATGACAGTTTTAGACGGTGGTGTTCGTTTCTTTCCAAACCATTCAGACGTTTTTTTATTTACAAGCTTGCTAAGACGCTTGCTCTCTTGCTCCTTCATTTCAGAGAGTGGTTATAGATGTGTCCCAGCCTGCGAGTTCTTTAGAAGTCATCCGTTCTTGGGAACTTTAATGGCATGCCAAGTTGTGCTGTCTCTTATCACACTGTCATCATCAAATTCTTCCTTCTACAAAAGATGATCAGGTTAAAAAAGAAAGCATCTTTTCACTTTAAACATTTTCTGTACTTTCCCTCTATCACAGATGGTAATTAATAAAATAACACTAAAACAAGCAAAAAGGATGTTTTAAAGACCTAATAATAAATTTGATTTAAATTCACTCTGATTTCTTTTCAGTTCAGTACAAATGAGTTAGTACTTTTTAAGGAATTCATGCATGGCTCAGTTTTGCATGTTAGGTAATTTCTTGGGGGGTGTTAGAAACATTAAGGCCCTAAACAGATATTACTTGTACAGCTGCCATGTAAGCTTCTTCCTCTTACTGAGACTCACAACTTCCACGGAGCATTCTTCCTGAGGAGGCTGTGTTGGCTTTCTTTGGCTTAGAAAAGTGGCACAAAGATTAAGAGTTAATGAGCTAAAGGGCAGCTGCTGAAGGAAATTAAGAGATCAAAATGTGCAGTACTTGAACATAACAATTTCTCAATAAAAGATGAGATTTTTGTTTTTTACAAAGAATTGAGTTACTTTGAATGAAATGACCAAACCACCTTCTTGTTTTAGTTTTGGGCCCCCTTTCTTCCTCATTGCTCTAGTTTCAAGAGAGAAGAAAGCAAGAGCCTGAGAAGGAAGGTGTCAGAAATAACAAAGCAAGGAGACAGAGTGGCCAGTAACAAGGGAAAATGATAAAAGACAACAGAAAGTACAAAACAAGACAAAAACATTTAAGAAAGGAGGGAAAAAGGCAATATAGGAGAGACATTTCACTACTACTTATAGTTCTCTTTTGCCCTGCTAATGCAAGGTGAGCAGTTTGAACCCACTGACTACCCTGAGGGAGAAATAAAAGGTTTTCTCCTCCTGTAAAGAGTTATATTTTCAGAAATCTACAGAGACAGTTCTATTCTATCCTACAGGGTTACCAGGAGTCAGTATTGACTTGATTGGCAGTGAGTTTGGTGTTGTTGTTTTTTTTTTTTTTTTTTGCTTTTTAAAAAAAAATTTCGCTGTGTTACCTGTCTCTCAAACATTTTTTCCTCATAATCTTTTGAAGCACATATTATCATCCCTATTCCATGTAGGGAGAATGGAGGAGGAGAGAAAGTATGGGGACCTCTGAGGCCAAACACGCGGACAACATGCCGGGGCAGTGAATTATTTAACGTGGCTCATCCAATCAAAGTCTCTAACTCCCACCAAGTTCCTTTTCCCTGCCTGGGTCTGGTAGGAAGGTGGGGGATGATACAGATAGGATTTCCTTGTGAGTCGTTGTTACTAGGATACTCTGGAGTGCTGAATTGCTGTACAGTAAAATGAGCTCCCGGAAACGCAGCAAGAGGGATCTCCTTTCCACCAAGAGCCAGAAGTGGAGCTCATTCTCTGGACCCGATATTCCTGCAGAGTGAACCTCCTGGATATAGAAGACAGTGATCCCACCGGAAGAGCAGCAGCAGAACCAGGAACTAGAGCACAGAACAGAGTGCTGAATCTGCCAATCCATGGAGCAAGTTAAGCTGAGTGCTTTTGTGGGGGAGGCTGACTTGTGGGGTGGGGTCGCTCTGGACATTTAGTTGGGGAAGTTGGACTTGCTGACTCTCAGAAGTGAAGTTGATTGCCTTTGGGCTGGGTCTTACTGGAGTGGGGTGACTCTGGGCACTTCATTCAGGGAACTTGATTTGCTGAGTCACAGCTGAATGCCTTCAGGTTACGGGTTATGGTAGAGTGGTATGCCCTTTGGTCATTTATCAGGAGAGCGACAGAACTTTGTAACATGTCCTGGAAACCAACTCACCCCTGAGCATTTCTCACTGGTATTATAACTTGTTGACTTCCTCCCCAAAAGCCAAACTCCCGAGTCAATACTGACTCAGTTACCCACTGTGGGTTTCTGAAACTGTAACTGTTTATGGGAGTAGAAAGCCTAGTCTTTCTCTCATGGAGGGGCTGGTGGTTTCAAACTGCTGACCATGTGGATCTCAGCCCACTACATGTGGAGCCACTACACCCCCAGGGCTTCCCTTCAATCATGGTTTTTGTCTGGGAGTTCTGCCTAGCCCATACAATGAATATTAGAACCCGGAGATAAACTATGGAACAGTAATTAAAGTCACACAAAACCTGTATTTAGGGGGAGGTCTGTTTAAATATCTGTGCTTCTCACTACATCCATGCCACATCATTTGATGATAAAATGATGAAATAAAGCTACAAATGAATGTTTGCTTATGAGAAGTTTTCATAACCCATTGCCATCAAGTTCATTCTAAGTCATTCCAGTTTATGAAGGACATAGCATCAGGGTCAGAGGAAGGCTCACCAACAATCAGAGTAATGCACATTACACAACATGGCTTGCTGGGAATGAAAGGCATTTACAGTGCTGACTGATAAGACTACCTCCCTTCCATATGGATTACAACTCCATGTAAAGAAAATTAAAAGTCCACATCATGCTCAACTGAAAAAAACTGAAATTGTCCAGGCTCATGGCAGTCAAGAAATCACATGATGTATTTCATTAGGAGAATCTGCTGCACAAGATCTCTTTAACGTGCTTAAGTGAAAAATGTCCCTTTGAGGATGAAGGTGCACCTGCTCGAGCAGTGGTATTTATAATCACCGCATATGCATGTGAAAGTTAGACAACGAATATAGAAAACCACAGGAGAATTCGTGTATTTGAATGATGGTGTTGGGGAAGATATTGAATATACCATGGGTGCTAGAAACACAAGCTAATCTTGGAAGAAAATTCTGACTTGGAAAAGGAAGATCCGAAGCAGGTTGGTTTGACACAATGGCTGTAACGATGCCCTCAAATACAACAATTGTGAGAATGGTCCAGGACAGAGTGGTGTTTTATTCTGTTGGTGATAGGGTGTCATCAGTTGTGATCGACTGGATGACACCTAACAATATAACACTGTCATAAAGGGGTGCTGTGGCAGGCAATAGAACTCAGAATGCCTATCAACTGCAATAACTCTTTTCTAGTGATAGTTCTATGACTCTATTGGGTAAAAAAATAACACCATTCCACCTCTAGAATTTCCTCTGATTAAATACAATAATAGACTGATATCCCAACTTAAAAATACACGCATTTTTCCAATAAACAAATATTCAATTTTCTTAAGATGAGAGAAGCTTAAGCTCTTGCTTCAGGAGCAATAATCCAAGAAAGACTTCCTAAAGCATGTAAGATGTCCTCATCTGGCGTTAATCCCCCTGAGTCTAAAACTGACAAGACCTTCGGATATATCTTCCTCCAAGTCTTCTAGCATGTGGAAGTCAGTGCTTATTTCTTCATAAGATGGTTGTTTTTCACTGAAATTCATTTTTGGCCTTTGTCCCTTGTGTGTACATTTCTGAGATGGAGTGCCTGGCTGTTTGTTTAAATTAGCTTGTGCTTAAAAGAATGTGATAGCGAATGTGAGAGAATTTCTAGAATTCTTGGGAATGCTGTGGCTATTTGCAAGAATGTCCCTGCTTTCAGTTTGCCAGGTGCCGACTTTCCCGGAGTTAATTATCCATGTCACAGAGAGAGGTGCCATCCACATAAACTTAAAAAAATTTTTTTGTTGTTTTAATCATTTTATTGGGGGTTCGTACAATTCTTATCACAATCCATACATACATTCATTATGTCAAGAACATATGTACATTTGTTGCCATCATCATTCTCGAAACATTTGCCTTATACTTGAGACCTTAATATCTGCTGCTCATTTTCCCCCTCCCTCCCCACTCCCCCCCACCTCGTGAACCCTATCATTCATATATTATTATTATTTTGTCATATATTACACTGTCTGACATCTCCCCCTGCCCCCTTCTCTGCTGTCCCTCCCTCAGGGATGAGACTATGTGTAGATTCCTGTAATCAATTCCCCCTTTCTACCCCTCATTAACTTTTAATGTTAGAAAAGCCCATGGATATTTCTTAATGATAATGAGTGATATTTGCTCTGCCCTTAGTTTATGATGTGAGGGATCAATCTACCATATACTAACTGTAATGTGATTGTTTTGTAGATGAAGAAACTGAGGATTGAAGAAAGTAAATGATGGTACCTGTCAACACAGGGGGATTCCGTTCCTAGGACTCTTTGATAACAAAGCGTGAATCCATCAATGTTCAAGTATTATAAATATTTGAGATGCTAAAGAACTCCATACATAAACTTATCATCACAATTCTGAGAAGCTACTGGTTTCTTTTTGAAAGTGGCTTGTGTTCGGACATTCTATGTATGATAGCAACAACTGTTTGAAAATGTTCTTCGGAAAGGCTCTGAAGCTCTACTCACACAAACTTACCTGTCACCTTTCCTGTTGTGATGGTATCTCCCCCCTCTGTAGGCATGCCTTTGCTCATGCTTTGCATACAACTCAGCTCTCACCCTTATAACGGCTTTGGTGATTCCCCTACTTGAAATCAGTCTCTCCCTGCTCTTTGTTTGCAGGACCCTTGCTTTTGTCTCTGTTATAGTAACTTATAATTTTTATATTTCATGTCTTCTTTTCCTCATTAGTTATTGATCTACTTGAAGGAATATTACCTTAATTATTTTGATAGTCTCAGCATGTAACCAACTTCCAATATAATTAGAGAGGGAGAGAAATGCTAAGAGGCCCAGGAAACCGAGACCTCTGCAAGAAGAATACAGTTATTTAAGAATATATTAATAATTACACATTTATTTTCCAGAAAATTATTTGATTTAATGGTTCATATTTCTATAATAGAAGAACTAGTGTATAATTTGATATTTGTAGGATGTAAATATGGAGGACTTGAAGTCTACAGTTATGAATAACCTTTAAAATGATTGTGGTCTTTGGTTTCCATTAGTAAGTTCCGTGAGGCTTTAAGCCCTCTTTCAGCATCAAGGTTGTGTCATCTGAGTGTTGCAAGTTGTTGATGAGTTTTCCTCTGCACTTGATGTTAACTTTCTTCTTCACTAGTCTGACTTCGTATATTATCTATTCAGCATAAGGCCTCAACACACATGGTGAAATAATACAACTCTGACACACACCTTTTCTGATTTTAAACCATACAAGAATCTCCTCTTCTGTTCTAATGACTGCCTCGTGGTCTGTGTACATGTTTCTCATAAGCACAAGGAAATATTCTGGAGTTCCCGTTCTTAGCAACGTTCTACAGAAGTTATTATGTTCCACCCAGTTGAATACCTATGAACTCAAATAAACATCTTTCTGGTATTTTTTGCTTTCAGCCAAGATCTACCTACTATCAACAGTGCTATATCCCTTATGCCATGTCCTATTCTGTGTACAGCCTGAATCTCTGAGGATTCTGTTGATGTACCACTGTAGCCCCTTTCTGAACTATCTTTTCAAATTCTCTTTGCAGATGCTGTTAAATATATTGTTTGACAATGTCTGCATTCTGCTTTTTCATCTTTCTTTGGAATGGACACCAATATGGCTCTTTCATGGTGATTATTTTCCAAATGTCTTGGCATAGGTGAGTGAGCAATTCCAGCCTTGCATCCCTTTGTTGGACCATCAGGAGTTTTACTTTTGCAAAGACCTTCCATGCAGCTTGGATTTCTCTGTCAACACTATTAGTTCTTGGTCACGTCCTTCTGCATGATATGGATGGATGTTGAACAATTCTATTTAGTATCATGACTCTGTTTCCATTCATCTTATTTTGATGCCTCTTGCATAATTTAATAATTTTATCATGTTGTCAGATGCCATTGAGTTGGTTCTTACCCATAGTGACCTTTTGCACAGTGGAAAGACATAGAGCCAGGTCCTGCACCATCCTCCCAAATGTTCCTGTGCTTGAGCCCAATGTTGCAGCCATGGTATCAATTCATCTCCTTGAGGGGCTGCCTCTTTTTCACTGTTCACAGACTCCTTCAATCTTGTATCTGTTTAGGCTTAACTTTTTTCTTTACTTCTTTCTGCCCAAAAAATGCCATGCATGTTCTTTTGTTTGGTTTTATCACTGCAGGTTTTTGTACCTTTTAGTATAACACATTATTTTGTCTCATTAAGCCGCCCTTTGAAGTCTTCTGGTCAGGTCTTCCAAGTCATGTCTTCTGTTGGCTTTTGTCATTCTGTATACGAGAGTAAATTAGAGAGTAAATTCCGACATCCATTTTATTTCCTTTTCCTGTGCTTGATGTCTATGATGCCCTCAAGTTATGTTTTTGCTCTTTGGTCATTAGTATTCAGTATGTCAGATATATTTTTGAGATGGTCTTTAAATTCAGGTGGACTATTTGAGATTTCCTTTTAAAGTTTATGAAAAAAATTCATTACTTTTAAATTCCATTCTTCCATGGAATTTAAAAGTAATGAATTTAAAATTTTCAAAGTTCTCTTGTATTTAAGGTCTTATTTTTGGTTCTCAAAGGCTTGTTTTAATTTTCTTCAACTTCACCTTGAATTTGCTTATGACCAACTGGCTGTTCCAGTCAGCCCTTGACCTTGTCCTGATGTTGAATTTCTTCATCCTTTCTTTTCACAGGTGTAGTTGATTTTGCCTGTCTATTCCATCTTAGTAGCCCTGGGGGTACAGTGGGTTGGCTGCTAACTGAAAGGCCAGAGGTTTGAACCCAAAAAGTGGCGGAGAAAGCTGTGGCAGTATGCTTCTGTCAAGACGTACTGACTTGGAAATCATAGGGAGGCAATTCTACTCTGTCATATAGGCTTTCTATAATAGTAACAGGTTGGTTGGTTGGTTTTTGGTGTATACAATTTTGTGAGGTCCATGTATATAGTTGCCATTCATGTTGTTGAAAAGGTATTGGTCTTTGAATAAGTCATTGCTCTTTCAAAATTCTGTCATATTATCTTCAGTATTGTTCCTACTATATGTCTCAACTACGGATCCTTGTTTTTAACTATTCCATTGAAATCACCAGTTATCAATGCGTCTTGATTACATGGCTGATCAATTTCAGACTACATCAATTCATAAAAACCTGCAATTTCTTCATATTTGCATTAGTAAGTGGTGTGTAAAATTTTAAAATGGCCATATTAATTGCTTTTCCTTGTAGGTTTATGAATATTATCCTATCACTTATAGCATTGTAATTAAAGATAAATCTTGAGATGTTCTTTTTGAAAATGAATCTTTTCTTCCTCTTTAATTGACTTTTTAGTTCAAAATGACCAGTACCAATCCAATGCCTAGAATGTTGATGTTCAATCAATCCACTTTATTTTTGACAATTTCTAATTTTCCTTGATTCATACATTGTACATTTCATGTTTCGAATACTAGTGAATGTTTGCAGCTATTGAATCTCCTTTTGGGAAGTGCCACATCAGCAACTGAATGTTTCTAAAGCATTACTCTGTCCACATGATTAGCATTAACTTGAGGGGCAGCTCTTCTCCAATCATATACTGTTTTCTTATCAAAAGAACTCTGAATATGTCTTCATTTGTCCACTGATTAGGTGGAACTATGTAAATATTGTGTGTGTATCACCAATAGGGGGAATAACCAATTTAAGTTGTTACTTCCCTAAGAGGAGCCATTTCAGCAGAGAGAGAGAGAGCGAGAGCGAGAGCGAGAGCGAGAGCGAGAGCGAGAGCGAGAGAGAGAGAGAGAGAGAGAGAGAGAGAGAGAGAGAGAGAGAGAAATCTCAGGACCACTGACAGAGCATTTTAGATCTGCATTTTGGCATGGAAACTTTGAGACAGAGCAAAGGAGCCAAGCCTACATCAGAGGCCAAGGAAAAGAAACCATGAGACAGAACTGGAGAGCAGAACCCAGACGAGGGATTGTGAGACAGAGTGACAGACAGGCTATCTGGTCTGCAGAGACAGAGGTCAAAAGATCCTGTGGCTGAGAGGCTGAGGACTAGAGAGAGATTTGGTTGCTGTCTGAGGAGAGTTGTTGTGGATGAACCGTGGACTGTATCCTTACTGTTTACTGATCCTGACTTGTAGTGACCTACTCTCTCCTTTAATGTAACCATGCGTACTGTCTGTGAGTTCTGTGTGGCCATTGCAATGAATTATTGAACCCAACATAGAAGCACAGTGCCATGGGAAGAAGAGGTGGTGTCAGAAATGTTAAAGACGGATGGAGTGGGGAGGCCAGTCTAACTCCTGCCTTGTGAGAATAGGGAAGAAAGGGCTTGTCTCCGAACACTGTATCTATTGCTTTCCATGAACTTTCCCTGGCTAATCATGTCTGAAGCAGACCTCAGGTTCTTCCTCGTCTGGATTACTCTGGAAGCTCTGCTGAAGCATGCCCGTCATGGGTGACCCTGGTGGTATTTGAAAACGTGCGTCATAGGTGGTCCAGGATCACAGCAGCCAGAGTGCAAGAAAAGTGTGGGTGACACCTCAATATAAAGGAAACAAAAGGACTCAAGACTGGACCAATAAGCAATATCTTGATAAAGGAAGACCATATTGAAGTTGTCAAGGATTAAATTTAAATTTTACTTGGATCAATGATCAATGCCCCTGGAAGCAGCCATAAATAAACTATATGGTGAATTACATTGAGCAAGTGTTCTGCCAAAAATCTCTCTCAAGTCTGATATATATGTCATTTTGATGACTAAATTGTGCCCAAACCAAGCCATAATATTTTCAATGGACTCATATGCGTGCGAAAGCTGAGTGATGAGAAAGGAAGATTAAAGAATTGACACATTTGAATTATGGTGTTGGCAGAGACTTCCAGGAGAACAAACCACTTTATCTTGGAAGATGAACAATCAAAATGTTCCTTAGAATCAGAGATGGTGAGACTTCCTCTGACGGTTTTGGACATGACTGATCATTGGGAAAGGACGTCATGCTTGTTGAAGTACAGGGTCAAGGCAAGAGAGGAAGATTTCCAAGGAGATTACTGACACAGTGGTAATACATATGGAGTCTGACATACCTTACATGCAGAAGAAGGCATAAATCCAAGCAACGTTTTATTTTGCATTAGAGCTGGCTAGAAGGCCAGCTCTAAATACCAAATACAACCTCTTTAAATACCGAATACAACCTCCAAATACATAATTAGACAAAAAGAAAATGTGTATTAAAAAGAAAGTATCACAAGAAATAAGGAAGGTGGGAGATAGCACAAACATCATTAAATCCAAAAATGAATATAATATTTTATTAATACATGATCTTGTTCATTTTCACATTATCTGTTCCTTCCTACAGTCTTCAGCTGCATGTTCTTTGATGGCCTTTATGTGAAAAAATTATTTTGTAATATTTTTCAAAGAAAGACTGGAACAGTAAGTCTTTTCTTTAACACGGTTGAATGAAATCATTTAATATCACGAGAAGTGTTGAAAATCTTATTTCAGCTTCCTAACTTGCTGCTTTCAGTAATGAATTTTACATTTTTAGGTTTGCAGTCAATTGTAGAAGGATTTCCATCAAATTTGTTTCATATATTTATTGTGTGATTTGGAAAAGTCTTCAGACTAGCTGTACCTTTATATTATAATGTCTTATTGGCAAAGTAGGCAGTTAAATATCTTTTATACATTTTACGAAGGACACTAGACAAATTGATTCATATTATCGACCTCTCATTAGAACGTTGCTTAGTCGAAGCTCATAGGTTTCCTGAGAATGTCGAGTGCAGTCTGGAGAAACAGAAGGATACTGAAAGTTGCATTGCAATTGTGTTTTGCAGCATGTAGGTATTTGTGGGCTTGAAGACTGTACTTTCATTTTTGTCTTTGAAATGGAGAGTCCGTATGTTGAATAATAAGAAGGGTTTATTTGCTAAATTATGTTAAATCAGATATAGTATACCGACCCCAATATCAGCCGAGGCATCTAATTTTACCACAAAAACTGCATTAAAAATGTGCCGAAAAACTCGCTTTACACACGAGTATATACAGTAATTAGAGACTTTGTAAACTATGAAAACTAGGATGGTAAAAATACAGAACAATGGGATTGAATAAATAATCGAGAGGAAGGGAAATATTTGCATTCTTCAAAGAGAGGAACCTCTTGTCTGAATGTGACTTGAATGCAGATTTGGAAGTTTGTCTAAGTACTTCTGTCCCATCTCCGAGGAAGCCAATGTGCAATTTCTGGGAGAAGGTGAACTCGCTACAAATGCCAATGCATAGAAATATTCTTTCCCTAATCGCTCATGGTACACCTGCCAGTCGTAAGCTTTACTATGTCAATATTTTACTTTATTAATTTTTTCATATTGAGGGGAAATATTAATGATTCTGTGGGTTCAATATTAAAGTGGTTCTGTGGGTTAGGTATTGAGCTGCTAAACCTAAGATCAGCGGTTCGAACCCATGAGCCATTCAACAGGACACAGACGAGGTGGTCTACTTCTTTAAAGACACACTATCAGAAATCCTATGGAACAGGTCTACATTGCGTTATAGGATCTCGACGTGTCAGATTCGTGTGTCGGAGAATGGGTTTCATGTTTCCATGAATCCCTTCATTTTTACAAGGTAATTTCATATCCATTAACTCATTTGAACATCATATTGTTCAATTATTTATAAATAAATACTTTGCAACTAATCAGAAAGAGGAAGGTTTGAAGATACCCAGGAGAAGATTCAGAAGAGAAGCCAGTTATGAATTCTGGTGACTGCAAGAAGGAAGCGGTCTCAAAGCACCGTCCTCCATTTGGCAGCAGGGGGCTAAGGGGCCAGCGAGATATTTATGGGGAATTTTAAAATAGTTTTGCCTGTGGTATGTAATGCATTCTTATTCTCTTTTCTGTCCCTCTTAAAAATGTTCAGAAAAACAAGATTTATTGCTCTAATATTTTCGTATCGAAGGCTTCAGTGTGACTACAAATCACGTGGGTAGTAGGCAAAAGTGCAGATTTAAATTTAGTGGGAGCAGGATGGGGTGGAGAAACGGAAAGCTGTGCTGAGTTCTGCATTTGACTGGGTATGGGCACATGGCGAAGAAAAAGGAGAAGGAGAGGGTTCACATCTGGATTCTGTTGAGTTTAATGAAGAGCCTGAGGCTAAGAAAAACTAATGAACTGCCTTTAGATCCCTGTTTTAGTGAGGAGTAGTGTAGGGCCATCCAGCCCATGGAGTTGAGTCCAATAGATGAGAGAAAAACAGCCGCAGGAGGTTTCCCAAGCTGTAAATCTTACAGGATTACAAAGCCTCATCTTTCTCCTCCAGATGTGCTGGTGGTTTTGAACTGCTCACCTTTGGATTATAAACCCAATGAATTGCCCACCCCAGGACACATTGGGCAACGGGAGGCCTGCAGAAGCATGAATCTCCTCTAATGTCACACACGTCACCAGAGGGTAGCAGTTCCAGCGAGCACATTGTTGTTCTTAGGTGCTGTCCAGTCTGACTCTATGGACAACAGAACCAGACATTGCCTGGACCTGGACCTGGGCCTGGGACACTTCACAACTCTTATGTTTGAGCTCATTATTGGAGCCACTGTCAGTCCATCTCCTTGGGGGCCTTCCTCTTTGTTGCTGCCCATCTGTGGTACTTACAGCATCTGGTGTCAATTTGAGTCTTGAGAGGATTACAAGTGAAGGGGTGGAGTCTGGCCTATCAATGAAGATATAATCAATGAGGCCTCTGTGTGGACATGGCCTTCTCCTGAGAGTTCTGGGAACTCCTAGTTTTCCTCCTTGGAGGCGGGAGACATCTCTCTCTCTCTTGACTCACTTCCTTGGAGACTATTGACAAGGCTGACTCCCTGCAAGACATCCCTAAGGAAAAGCCACATGGACCTGATGCAGGTCCAGATGCAGCGGGAACCCTGGACCTGGAGAAGCCACGTGGAGACTCCTGCCAGCGTTGAGATGCTGACAACGCCACTGGATCCCCAGATTTCCCACCCACTGGCCTGTGATCTTCCTGCATTCAGTGTTATTGCCTGTGTTTCATGAGTCTAAAGAGAACTTTATAGATTGGTATCAGACATATGGGCTAATATCAGACTTATGGGTTTGGATTGAACCGGGTTGGGATGCTTTCCTTCTTTTACTTTAAAAAAAAATCATTTTATTAGGGACTCATACAATTCTTATCACAATTCATATATACATAAATTGTGTAAAGCACATTTGTACATTCATTGCCCTCATCATTCTCAAAACATTTGTTCTCCACTTAAGCCCCTGGTATCAGGTCCTCATTTTCCCCCTCCCTGCTCTCCCCTCCCTCATGAACCCTTGATAATTTATAAATTATTATTTTGTCATATCTTGCCCTGTCCGATGTCTCCCTTCACCCACTTTTCTGTTTTTCATCCCCCAGGGAGGAGATCACATGAGGATCCTTGTAATCGGTTCCCCCTTTCCAACCCACCCTCCCTCTATGCTCCCAGTATCACCACTCTCACCACTGGTCCTGAGGGGATCATCTGCCCTGGATTCCCTGTGTTTCCAGTTCCTATCTGTACCAGTGTACATCCTCTGGTCTAGCCAGACTTGCAAGGTAGAATTCGGATCATGATAGTTGGGGTTGGGTGGGGGGGGGGCAGTTTGAGAGGAAGCATTTAGGAACTAGAGGAAAGTTGTATTTTTCATCATTGCTACATCGCACCCTGACTGGCTCATCTCCTCCCTGAGAACCCTTTGCAAGGGGATCTCCAGTGGCCTACAAATGGACTTTGGGTCTCCACTCCACACTCTCCCCCTCACTCACTATCATTAGAATTTTTGTTCTGATGATGCCTGATACCTGATCCCTTCAACACCTCGTGATCTCACAGGCTGGTGTGCTTCTTCCATGTAGGCTTTATTGCTTCTGAGCTAGATGGCCACTTGTTTACCTTCAAGTCTTTAAGACCCCAGACACTATATCTTTTGATAGCTGGGCACCATCAGCTTTTTTCATTACATTTGCTTATTCACCCGCTTTGTCTTCAGTGGTTGTGTCGGGAAGGTGAGCATCATAGAATGTCAATTTAATAGAACAAAGTATTCTTACATTGAGGGAGTACTTGAGTGGAGGCCCAATGTCCTTCTATTACCTTAATATTAATGCCCTTTGCCTCCCAACTCTCCTCTTTTTCCCTTCACTTTCCTCCTGTCCCACTATTATGCTCAGGCCCCACCAGGGTTTCAGAAATTCCTCTTGGTTACATTACCCTTGATCATGCCCTACCAGGCCTCCCACACCCTCCTCACCACCAATTTGGATCATTTGTTGTTCCCTTGTCCCTGGGTTTGTTAATGCCACGTCCTTTTCCCCCACCTTCCCCTCTCCCATGTCCCCCCGAACTGTCGGTCCCATTGTTTTCTCCTCCAGATTGCTCATCCAGCCTATCTTAGACAGACCTGTGGCTATAATGATGTGCACACAAACAAGACAGAGCAAAACCAAGCAAAATATATGAGAAAACAACAAACCAATGACAAAAAAAAAACACAAGAAAGAAAAACTTGTAATTCGTTCAAAGATTGTTTGCTGGCCTTTAGGAGTGTTTTCCAGTCCAGTCAGTTGGGGCACCACGCCCTGGCCCCAAAGTCCACCTTCAGCATTCCCTGGGGATCTCGCCGCTCCATGCCCTTGCTGTTCTGCTGCACCCCCTTAGTGTTTTGCCTCGGTGTGTCTGGATCAGATCAGATGTAATTCCCACGCTGTGTCTCCGGTGTTGTCCCCTGTAGAGTTATGGGTCAGAGGGGCATCATGCCTCATAATGGGGCTGGTCATGCGGTCTTCTCTGGCTGCTCTAATTGGGGTCATCATCCTCAAGGCCTGGTGGGCCAGCATGTGCTCCACTCTCTCCTCCTCCCCCTTCATCTGCTCCCGTGTGCTCTGATCATATATGTTCCTCTCCCGGAGCTGCAGATTCAGTGCCATCCTCTGAAATAAATTCTTCTGGGGGGAGGGGCAGTCATCCACTTAATATTTGATACTGGGGCCAGCCCCCCACCCCCCAACCTATCCACTAGTTCCCTACTCCACACCGGAATGTTGCATTCCTTGGGGCACTGCGTTGAAGTCTGGTCCCTCTATCTCTGTGGAGATATAAACAATACCCTCTCCTGGGGTAGCTTAGCACCCAGTGTCCCCGCTACCCATTTCTTCCTTATTTTCATCCTTTTTTCCCTTTCCCCACCTCCTCCCCAGTTGTCTACCATGTGCATCCCTGCATTTGATCTGGTCCCTGCCATACTACACGGTCCTCACTCAGGAATGTTTGTATACAGTAGCTTTTCCCCTATGCCCCTTTTGCATTTTTTTTTTAACGCTTACCTCAGCGGGCTCATGTTGTACTTGTCCTTTTGTGCCTGATTTAATTCGCTTAGCATGATTTCCTCCAGTTCTTCCCATGCTGCTATGTGCTTCATACATTCATCACTGCTCTTTAGTGATGCATAGTAGTACTCCATTGTATATATATACCACAGTTTTGTAATCCAATCGTCAGTTGGGTGGGTTAGTGCCCTGTGCCCCCGCTACCCATTTCTTCATTAGTTATTTGTTTGTTTGTTTATTCCTTTCCCCACCTCCTGTTTAGTGGTCTACCATGTGTATCCCTGTATTTGATCTGGCCCCTGCCATATTACCTGGTCCTCATCCCAGAATGCTTGCATATAGTAGCTTTTTTCCCATGCCCCTTTTGGGGATGCTTTCTTAAGGTACAATGATCCTTTTTGTAAAGCTCTCTCTTACACACATTTGAGTTTCTATGGATTTGTTTCTCTAGTCTACCCAGACTAACACACCACATATTTTACCAAGTATAATGTATTTCTCCTGAAATCATGTCCAAATCAAGGAGCATTCCAGTTGTACTTCTAAGACAGTTTTGGTTTTTCTTTTGGCAGTACATGGTATTTTCAATATTCCTTGACAGCAACATATTTCAAACATATTGATTCTTCTTCAGCTTCCTTATTCTATGTCCAACCCTCACATGCATATGAACAATTGAAAATACCATGGTTTGGGTCAGACACTTTTTAGACCTGAGAGTAACATCCCTGCTTTTCAGTACTTTAAAGAGGTCTTATGCAGCAGATTTTCCCAATGCATTGTATAACTTGATCTTTTGACTACTGCTTCCATGACCACTGATAATGGATACAAGCAAGACAAAATCCTTGAAAACTCCAATTTCTCCTTAATTTATCATATAATATTACCTATTGTTCCAGTTGTGGATTTTGATTTTCTTTACATTGAGTTGCAATCCACACTGAAGGCTGGAATCCTGTTCTTCATCGACAAATTCTTCAAGTCTTCCTCACTTCCAGAAAGCAAGGTTATGCCATCTGCATATTGCAGATTGTTACTAAATCTTACTCCAAATCCTGCTGCTCTTTTCTTCTTTTTGTAATCCAGTTTCTTTGGTTATTTTCTCAGCACACAGATTGAATAAGTATGGTGAGAGGATACAACCCTGACTCACATCTATCTGGATTTTAAGTCATGCAGTATTCCCTTGCTGTTTGCACAGCTGCCTCTTGACCCACAGGCAGGCACCACATGAGTGCAATTAGGTGTTTTGGGAATTCCCATGCTTCTCAAGGCTACCCATAGTTTGTTATGATCCACGCAGTAGAATGTCTTTGCAAAATCAATAAAAGACAAGTAAACATCTTTCTGGATTTTCTGTTTTCAACCAAGATAGATCTGATATCAGCAATGACATCCCTCATTCTAAGTCCTCTTCTGAATCGGACCTGAATCTCTGAGCTTCCCTGTCAATTTTGGATTATCTTCAGCAAAATTGTACTTGCATGTGATATTAATGACATGGTTATATAGTTATATAATCAACACATTCTATTGGGTCACCTTACCTTGGACATGATACTGTCAATAGATGCAGAAAAAGCTCTTGACAACATTCAGCTAATTCAACCAATCACTCCTAACTAAGACACTCAAGAAATTTTGACTGTAAGAAAAATGCCTCAATATAATTAAATCTACATATGAAAATCCAACAGCCAGCATTCCAATCAATGAAGAAAAGATGAAAACATTCCTACTGTCTCCAAATGTCTTCGACATAATCCTGAATGTCCTAGCTAATAATATAAAGCAACAGAAGGACAAAAAATGTGTAAGTCTGGGGAAAGAAGAAGTGATGTTATCATTATTTGCAGATGACATGCTTTTATATATTGAGAACTCCAAAGGCCCCACGATAGGAATGCTGGAAGTGATAGAGAACTATGTTAGAGTGTCAGGATATAAGATCAACACACAGAAGTAAATTGGATTGCTATATACAACTGCTGGGATTACAGAAAAAGAGATCAGAAGGTAGTTCTCTTCACAATAGCCAAGCACAAATAGAAATATATAGTCATATACCTAACCAAAAATCTCAAAAGACTTGTATGAGGAAAACTATAGAACATTATCACAATAAACCAAAAGGGACCTTCACAAATGGAAAAATATCCCATGCTTGTGGATCAGTACAATTTTTACATCAATATTGTAAAGATGTCAATCCTACTTAAGGCACTGTATAGGTTCAATGCAATCTCGATACAAATGCCAGCATGTGAGAAACTAAATCTTTGGGAAATGTGACTAGGACTATATTTCCTAACTTTTAACAGAGGGAATCTGAAAAGCTAGTATTCCACAGTAGGAAAGCCACCACTTTGGTAAGTCTGGTAGTACATTATCCTTTAACTATCATTCCCACAGATTCTCCCCTAATAGCGATGCTGTCTTAAAGGGAGCACATGTCTGATTCTATCTCCCTGTAGAAGCATTCTTTGGTCATCGCCTTCCACCGTGCCACACATCCCCCCCTCGTATCTTCCCCCAATGCAGGTATTGGGTTTCCTCACCTGTGAGCTCAGGAATTTTACTGGGTTTCCACCCACCTTGTGATGTATGTGAATATGCATGTCTCATGGCTACCTATACATATCCCAAGACAGTAAAGACTCTCTCTCTGCGTGGGCCTGGCTGCTGAGATCATGACTGTCCTGGAGGTGAGCATGCTACCATAAAATGTGTCAGACTCCTTTATTTTACTCTCTTTCCTATCTTCTATGAATTTACTCTGATCTTTACATATTATAACCATACAATTGCACCTACGGACTCCTCAGTTGCTAGAGGTTGGTTTTTGCTGACACCAGCATCACTTTTTAAAGAAACGGAAAATCTGACTACACGCTTCATATAGAAAGGGAAGAAGACCAGAATAGGTAGAGAACTCCTCAAAAATAAGAATAAAGTAGGTAGGCCTAATTTACCTGACTTTAGAACTTACTTTACAGCCCAGTTGTCAAAATATCATGGTACTAGTATAATGATAGGTACTCAGACCAATGGATCAGAACAAAAAGTCCAGACATAAAAAGAGCAGGATACAGACAACTGAACTTTGATAAAGGCCCCCAAAATATCAAATGGTAAGCAGATGTTCTTTTTAACAAATGATGCTAGAAAATTTGGATTTCACCTACAGAAGATTGAAGCAAGACTCTTTCCCAGCCCCATACACAAGGACAAACTCAAGGTGAATCATAGACCTTGAGGTAAAGCCCCATACTATCAGGATCATCAGTGAAATAATTGGGACAAAGTTAAGAACCTTCATGCAGGGAATATATGGGCTATCAGTAATAATGAAGGATACATACCCAGAGGAAGGTAAAATAGACATGTGGGACATACTAAAGATAAAACATTTGTGTGCTTTCAGAGTTCATCAATAAAGTAATGAGAGCCCACAGACTGAGAAAAGATACTTAGTAATGACAGATCAGACAAATGTCTTATTACTAAAATCTATAGAACCTTGAAATTTTACAACAGGGGAAAAAAACCCAACAACAAATAGGCCACTGAGGGGGTAGGCAAAAGACTTGAACAGAAGATTCACAAGAGAGGAAACCTGAAGGGTCAATAAACATATGAGACAATGTCCTGATCATTAGCCATCAATAAAGGTAAATCAAAACAACCATGAGATACCACTTAACACCCACAAGGATGGCCCAATTAAAAAAAACAGAGAACAACAAATGTTGGATGGGGGTGTTATGAGATAGGTGGTCTTGTGAATACATACAGCCACTATGGGAAGTGATTTGGTGATACCTGAAACAGATAGAAATTGAGTTACCTTACAGCTCAGCAGTTCCATTACTGGACACATACTCAGAAGAAGTAAGAAACAGGTCATGACCAGACATCTGTGCTGTGTTTATTGCTGCGCAGTTCACAATTGCAAAGAATTGGAAACAGCCTAAAATTTCCCTCAGTAGATGAATGGATTAAAAAATTCTGGTATAAACACACAATGGAGTATTATGCTTCTCTGAAAAAACAGCGATGAAAAGATGAAGCATCTAGTCTTGTGGAAAGAGTTGGAGGATATTATGCTGAGTGAAGTTGACAAATCACAAAAGGCCACATACAACACGAGCTCACTGCGGTGAGTTCAAACAGCAAAATGGGCACAGGGAAAAATATACATATTGCATAGTTCCCACTCTGAGGACCAGATACTCCAGCAAGAGCCAGATGAAAACCAATGATGCATACATCATCAAAAACAATAATAAAAGTTTAAAAATGCATGTAGCACCTGCCTTTATGGCCCACAGAAGGGTGTGTGTGTGGCGGGGGGAGATGGAAATGGGGGAACAGGCCACTAATCCACCCAAGGGGAAGGTATTCTTTATGTTGCCACAAGAAAAGAAGAAAGAGAACAGACCGCATTCTGGTGCCCAAATGTTGAGCCCGACGTTCCTGCATGGGGCAGCTCTTTCACAGGGAGGACTACAGGGCCAGCCTCAGCTCCAGACACGACGTTCCCTCCCTAGATGACAGTGTTACAGGGGACAGCACTGAAGATACAGTTTAGTGAGTGTGGCTGGTCTGACCCATCCACATGGGGCAAACCAAGAGGGGAGTGCAACAGACCAGCAATGGGAGCAAAACCACGAAAGGTATTCCGGTTATAGACTTCTGACTCAGCTGGCAGTGCTTGGTACCTCCTCTGAACTTGTTGGGTGATATTCTCAAGGGAGTCACTGACTTCTTCATCCTTGACTGCAGGAAGAGTAATGGGGTCTTGTAGAAGACGTGCCTCTCAGTCAGGAATGCTGAGGACCAAAAGGGTATAAAGACTGATGGGTAGGCGGGTCCTGGTATATGGATCCCTGGAAGAAAAGGGGATTGGACTGATGGGCTATAACAGGGCCTGCTCAGTATTTAGCAGAGAGATACTCATCTACTCTAGGTCAGGACAACAGCTAGACGGGAACTATTTGTATGGTCTCGGGTTTGGGTTTTTGTTCTTTTGGTGTCTATCAATATATGATAGACAAGTGAAGCAGTCCCAAAGAGACAGCAATGGGACCGAGGGTTTCAGGAAGTGGAGGGGGAATGGGGCATGGGAGAGGAGGCGGCAATGGGAAGGATTCAGTGAGCCAATAACAACAGGGACAGGAGAATAGCAAGGTATCTAACATTGACAGTGAGGAGGGTGTAGCATCCCTGGTCATTTTGATCAATTGAAATGAATCCTAGAGGAATTACTGAGAGGCGAACAATGGGTAATCATGATAGTGGGACAGGAGGAAAGAAAAGAGAAAAAGAGGTAAGAACAAGAAAGTAAAAATTATATATATATATATGTATAAATATCGGTATGTGGATATATAAATATAGATGCATTTCTCTCTATTTATACATATTTATTTATATATAAAAATAACAAGGAGGAAGATGGATTTGGGCCTCTTTTCAAATCTTACCTCATTACATGAATGGTGGGTTCTCATAATGTGGCACTCTATGATACTCACCTTCCTGACACTATTGCTGAAGACAAATTGGGTGCATACGCAAATGCGGTGAAGAAAGCTGAGGTGTCTGGCTATTAAAAGATATAGCATCTGGGATTTTAAAGGCTTGAAGGTAAGCAAGCAGTCATCTAGCAGGGAAGCAACAAAACCCACATGGAAGAAGCACACCAGCCTGTGTGATCATGAGGTGTCAATGGGAATAGGTAACAGAAGTTCAATAGACTTTGGGGCCAGGATGTGGTACCCCATCAGACTTGACTAGAAAACACTCCTAAAGGTCAACAAACAGACTTGGAACTATTTATATGCTTTTCTTTATATGTCATTGGTTTTTTTTGTTGTTGTTTGGTTGTCTGTCTAGATAAGATAGGTAGGATAAACAATCTGGAGGAGAAAACAACAGCATCAGTGATTTGGGCAGTGGGTGCGAGTGGTGCGGGCATAGGAGAGAGGACGGGAGGAAAAGAAGAGGGTGTTAATAAACCCAATGACAAGGGAACAACAAGTGATCCAAAATCGAAAGCAAGGAGGCCATAGGATACCTTGTAGGCTTGATCAAGGTCAATGTAACTGAGAGGAATTACTGAAACCCGAATGAAGGTCAAACATGATAGTGGGGCAAGAGGAAATAAAAGGAAATAAAGAACTAAGAGGCAAAGGACATTTATAGAGGTCAAAATACAGGCATGTACACACATATATTTATATATAACTATAGGGAAATAATCTACGTATATATATTTATAAGATAAATATCAAGGTACCAGATGGACATTGGACCTCTACTCAAGTACTCCCTCCATGCAAGAACACTTTGTTCTACTAACCTGGCATTCTGTGATGCTCACCTTCCTGACACAACCACTGAAGACAAATAGATGCATAATCAAATGTGGTAAAGAAAGCTGATGCTGTCGGGCTATCAAAAGATATAGCATCTGGGGTCTTAAAGGCTTGAAGATAAGCATCCATCTAGCTGAGAAGCAACAAAGTCCACATGGAAGAATCACACCAGTCTGTGTGATCATGAGGTGTTGATGGGATCAGGTATCAGGCATCAAAGACCCAGAACCAAAAATCCTATCAATGTGAATGAAGAGGAGTGCAGAGTGGAGACCCAAAGCCCATATGTAGACAACTGGACATCCCCCACAGAAGGATCACAAGGAAGAGATGAGTCAGTCAGGGTGCAGTATAGCACCCATGAAACATACAACTTTCCTCTCATTCTCTGTCCCCCCTCACCTTTCACCATTATCATGATCCCAAATCTACATTACAAATATGGGTAGACCAGAGCATGTACACGAATATAGATAAGAGCTGGAAACATAGGGAATCCAGGACAGAAAAATCCCTCAGGACCAATAATGAGAGCAGCAATACCAGGAGGGTAAGGGGAAGGGGAAGGGAGAAAAGGGGAACAAATCACAGTGATCTACATTTAACTCCTTCCCAGGGGAACAGGTAACAGAAAAGTGGGTGAAGGGAGACATCGGTCAGTGTAAGACATGAAAAAGTAATAGCAATTCATAAACTATCAGGGGTTCATGAGGGAGGGAGGGAAAAAGGAGGAGCTGATACCAAGGGCTCAAGTAGAAAGAAAATGTTTTGAAATGGTGATGGCGTCCCTACAGAACTGGAATGTACAGACCCCACAGTGGCATTCCAACCCAGGAGGGCAACGTAATGTGTGGAGGAATCCATAAAAAGACTGGACTATATGGCTAGCCCCAACCAGAATCAGCCTGACCCCACCATGCAAGGGTGTGCCACAGAGAATCACAATAGACCCTTTGGTGAGGAACCAACCTTACCCAGATGGAAGCAGGAGCAAATGAAGGGGGAGGAAGGGAGTGGAGCACACCCTGGCCCACCAAGCTCAGAGGACAATAGCCCCACTCAGAGTGGCCAATGCACAGAGAAGATCATATGGCCGGCCCCACTAAGATGTGGCTTCCTGCACTGACCCATAGCTCTACATGGGACAACACTGGAGACACGTTGTGGGCTGTGTGACTGAGCCGACCCCAGCACACCGAGGCAAAACACTAAGGTCATGCAACAGAACAGCAAGGCGAGCAGAACAAGGAAGTCCTGAGGGAGTACCAAAAATAGACTTTGGGGCCAGGGCATTGCTCCCCATCAGACTCGACCAGAAAACACTCCTAAAGGTCAACAGACCTTGAACTATTTACAGGCTTTTCTTTCTTTGTATTTTCTTCTTTTAGATTTTGTATGTCATTGGCTTTTTTGTTTGTTTGTTTGTTGTTGCTGCGGTCATTGCTTTGTTTTTGGCACTGTCAAGATTTTATGTGCATATTATTATCTCTGCAGGTCTATCTAGATAAGATAGGCTAGATAAACAACGTGGAGAAGAAAACAACGGGACCAATGGTTCCAGGGGGACATGGGAGTATGGGAGGTGGAGGAAGGGAAGTGGTGTTAACCAATGCAGGGACAAGGAAACAATGAATGATTCAAAACCAGTGGCAAGGAGCGGGTGGAGGACTGGTAGGGAGGGATCAAGGTCAATGTAATCGAGAGGAATTATTGAAACCCAAATGAAGGCTGAACATGGTAGTGGGACAAGAGGAAAGCAAAAGGAAATAGAGGAAAGAAGTAGGAGGCAAATGGCATACATAGAGGCCTGAATGCAGACATGTACATATGTAAATATATTTATGATTATGGGGGAAATAGACCTATGTGCATATATTTATAGGTTTAGTAGTAGGGTAGCAGATGGACATTGGGCCTCCACTCACTCACTCCCTCAATACAAGAACACTTTGCTTGACTTAAACAGACATTCCATGATACTCACCTTCCCCACATGATTGCTGAATATAAATGTGTGCATAAGCAAATGTGGTGAAGAAAACTGATGATGCCAGGCTATCAAAAGATATAGTGTCTGGGGTCTTAAAGGCTTGAAGGTAAACAAGTGGCCATCTAGCTGAGAAGCTATGGCTTGGAAGAAACACACCAGCCTGTGTGATCACGAGGTGTTGAAGGGATCAGGTAGCAGACACCAAAGAATAAAATCCATCATTGTTGCTCACCTTCCCCATATAAACCAAAGAATAAAATCCATCATTGTTGCTCACCTTCCCCTTATAAACGCTGAAGATGAATGTGTGCATAAGTAAGTGTGGTGAAGAAGGCTGATGGCGCCCAACTATCTAGAGATATAGTTCCTGGGTCTTAAAAGCTTGAAGGTAAACAAGCAGCCATCTAGCCCAGAAGCAACAAAGCCCACATAGAAGAAGCACACCAGCCTGTGTGGTCACAAGGGGTCAAAGAGACCAGGTATCAAGCACCAAAGAACAAAAAATCATATCACCGTGAATGAGGAGTGGGGGTAGGGTGGGGACCCAATGCCCATCTGTAGGCAACTGGACATCACTTGCAGAGGGGTAGCAGGGAGGAGACAAGTCACTGAGGGTGCAGTGTAGCACCGATGAAACACACTTTTCTCTAGTTCTTAAATGCTTTCTCCCCCAACCCCACCACTATCATGATCCCAATTCTACCCTACAAACTTGGTGAGACCAGAGGATGTACAGTGGTGCAGATGGGAACTGGAAACCCAGGGAATTCAGGACAGATTAACCCCTCAGCACAACTGGTGAGAGTGGTGATACCAGGATGGTGGAGGGAAGGTGAAGTAGAAAGGGGAAAGTGATTACAAGGACCTGAATATAACCTCCTCCCTGAGGTGTGTACAACAGTAAAGTGGGTGGAGGGAGACACTGGGCAGTGTAAGATATGATAAAATAATAATTTATAAATTATCAATGGTTCCTAAGTGCAGGGAGAGTGGGGAGGGAGGGAGGGAGGGAGGGAAAAATGAAAAATGAGGAGCTGATTCCAAGGGCCCAAGCGGAAAGCAAATGTTTTGAGAATGATGAGGGTAACAAATGTACAAATGTGTTTTATACAACTGATGTATGTATGAATTGTGGTAAGAGTTGCATGAGTCTGGCAGTCCCAGTGGATCTTCCTGCTGGCAGCAGAGCAAGAGCAAGAGAGAGCGAGTGAGCCAGCGAGAGCGCACCTGAGCACAGAAGACCCTGCCTGCCCTGCCCTGCGCTGAGCTGGGCCTGAGAGAAGCTGAGCTTGCAATGGAAGGCCCTCCTGCAGAGCATGTCCACCTTGGATTCTGGCCGGTCAGAGGGCAGTACTGCAGCCGTGGTGTGAACACGACCGCGAGGAGGCCACTGGGCATGGCGGAGGCAGCACCAGAGGCTCAGCTCGGCGAAGGACAAAAAAAAAAAAAAAAGAGTTGCATGAACTCCCAATAAAATGATTAAAAAATAATAAAGAAAATGATGATGGCAACAAATGTACCATTGTGCTCGAAACAATGGATGTATGTATCGATTGTGATAAGAGCTGTATGAGCCCCCATTAAAATGATTAAAAAAGAATTGCAGTCTTCAGTATGTATTATAACTCAATGTAAATAAGATCAGAATCCTCAAAACTGGACCAGTAAGTAACATCGTGATAAATGAAGAAGAGATTGAAGTTGTCAAGGATTTTTATCTTGCTTGGATCCATAATCAATGTGCATGGAAGCACCAGTAAAGTCTGGAGACCTGAGTTTAGGGCAGGTTCCAGGCATGGAATCTTAAAACAAAAAGACACAATTCTAATTATTTGAACTAGGATATACGATAGAGATTATATATAAAAGAAAAGACAACATAACAGAGTTGGCTTGAGGCTGGGTCCCAGAATCTTGGCTTCTGTCTATAGAATCTTAATTCCTGCCTTACATCAGGATTGGAAAAAAATAGTTCTTAAACTTAAGTGCAAATAGCAATCACCTGTAATATTTATGAAAAATTTGAGGCACCCCCCCCCAATTTTTGATCCAACAGATCTGTGATTGGTTCCAAGCAGATCTATTTCAGTATGGCTCTCCGTCAATAAATTATTTGGCTAAAGTTGGTCCATTTATAAAATGTTGAGAATCACTGCACCAGAGGACCCGGGGCATACAAATGACAGTGGCAGGGATAAAGCAGCAGTCGGTCCTTCATATTTGACAAACAGACCTTTTGGTCCAGAGCCAGGACTAAATCTCAAGTCTATTAGTTTGATTCTGCAGCTCTTAGGATTGTATGTAATATTGCACATCATGATTAATCGATATATTTTTCTTATGTAGTGTCTTCAATGTCTCCCAAGACATTATGTGTCTTTATAAGGGTCTTTCTCTGTCTGTGGAACTTTAGAGATTCTCATTCGGTCCTAATATGGAAGTTCTCTCATAACTCTGACTTTGCAGCACCGTTAGGAACACAAAGACTTTCTTTTAAAACATTGTTTCCTACAACCAGCTGGAAATCTCCCCATCAGTCTCACAGCCTAAACTCAAGCCAGATCCACCTCCAGGAAATTTAGAGGGCTCTTCCTCAGCTCGTTTGGTTGATGGAGTATTATTGGTCCAGCTGAACTAAATTTAGTACACTTGGCAAATATGATTTTCCCCTCCCACCCTCCACCCCCTGCCTGTAGTAATATTTCTAGTTGTAGGTGCGGAATGTGCAAGCCCTCTGTTTGAAATATTGAGATCAAGGAATAAAGAGAGCCAAGTTTTCTTTTAATGAGCTGTAAGAAGAAATATGGTGTCCTGCAGATTTCAGTTAAGGACATTTTCAGTTCCTGATAGCTAGGTCAGACATGCATGTTCTTAATTTAGTTCTAAAATGTGCAGTGACTACAAGTTTTGAAAGGCAGGGGAGGGATGCAGTGATATAGATGAGTATACTAGATTCAAATGTTTAATAATGAAAAGAGGACATGATTAGATTGAGTGAACAATTAGTATTTAAGTTGTGAGAGAAACGGGGAACTGCCAGATTTTCTATAACCCAAAGAAGTTTGGAGCAACACTGTATGGATTCTTAACAAATAAGAGTGAATATCATTCACATTTTGTAGCTTTTGAATATGTTACAGTGTCCAGAATGGTTATACACCTAAAGTCTAGATTTTAAAAAGATAGTCATTCTTTTAAAGCACCTATTATTAACAGGTATAAAATTCTACATATTCAAAATGTGTCAAACATATTATGTGAATAAAGTATAGTAATCCCTGGATGTACCGAGGATATTCTTTTAACATTTTTATTAGTCACTCTTTCTTCTTCAGCAAGGAAAACTTATTTCAGAGAAGGACACATTGGGTATAAATAGACAATTTTATATCCAATTCAATCTGTTTAAAAACCAGATCTATGATTTCTTCCCATAGTGATCCTATTGAACAGAGTAGAACTGACTTTGTAGGGTGTCCAAGGGCATAGAGAGTTCCAGAAACAGACTGTCACATTTTATCCTACAGAATGGCTAGTGGGCTAGAATGCAGACATTCTGATTATCAGATGAGTGTTTACACCATTGTACCACCAGGGATTTTAATTTTTATTTTAAACAAAACTCAAGCAATCGATGGAATACAAATTGAGATGTTTCAATAAGCAGACGCAATGCTGAAAATATTTATCTGTTCCAAGAACTTTGGAAAACAAATTTCTACTGGACCAACTGACTCAATTATCTATATCTGTGCCCATTCCAAAGAAATATGAACAAACTTTCAAATAATAGTTATCAAATATATTATAAAATAATATTACTAATAGTATATTTAAGTAAAACTTGACGAAAGATAATTCAAAAATAGTGCAGCAGTTCATCAACAGGGAATTGCCAGAAATTCAGGCTACATTAAGAAGATGATATGGAAGGAGAGATAACATGGTTAAGGTCAGTGGGATCTTGGGTATAAGCAGAGAAGCCTGAATGACGTGTTCCCATGGTTTTTTTTTCAGCTTTTATTTTTTTTTATTTTTATTTTTTTTAATTATTTAAAAACATTTTATTGGGGGCTCATACAACTCTTATCACAATCCATCCATCTATCCATTGTGTCAAGCACATTTGTACATTTGTTGTCATCGTCATTCTCAAACATTTGCTTTCTGCTTGAGCCCTTTGTTTTTTTTGTTTTAATTTTAACAATTTATTAGGGGCTCATACAATTCTTATCACAGTTCATACATATACATACATCAATTGTATAGAGCACATCTGTACAGTCCCTGCCCTAATCATTTTTTTCTCCTTTTCTTTTTTTACATTAGGGACCCATACAACTCTTATCACAATCCATACATATACATACATCAATTGTATAAAGCACATCCATACATTCCCTGCCCCAATCATTCTCAAAGCATTTGCTCTCCACTTAAGCCCCTTGCATCAGGTCCTTTTTTTTTTCCCCTCCCTCCCCTTTCCCCCCTCCCTCATGTGCCCTTGGTAATTTATACCTCGTTATTTTGTCATATCTTGCCCTATCCGGAGTCTCTCTTCCCCCCTTCTCTGCTGTCCGTCTCCCAGGGAAGAGGTCACATGTGGATCCTTGTAATCAGTTCCCCCCTTCCAACCCACTCACCCTCCACTCTCCCAGCATCGCCCCTCACACCCTTGGTCCTGAAGGTATCATCCACCCTGGATTCCTTGTACCTCCAGCCCTCATATGTACCAGTGTACAGCCTCTGCCCTATCCAGTGTGTTCCCATGTTTTTTTTTTTTTGTTTTTTTTGTTTTTTTCTTCTTTTACATTTTATTAGGGACTCATACAACTCTTACCACAATCCATACATATACATACATCAATTGTATAAAGCACATCCATACATTCCCTGCCCCAATCATTCTCAAGGCATTTGCTCTCCACTTAAGCCCCTTGCATCAGGTCCTCTCCCATGTTTTATTGACTATGAAAAGAATTAAACTTTGTGACTCAGAAGAAATTATAGGTAATAATGTGAAGAATTGGAATTCCAGAACACTTCACTGTGCTCACTTGGGATCTGTGTGTAGACTAAACAGCAGTTGTTTGAGTAGAATAAGGGGATACTATGAGGTTTAAAGGAGGTCTGGTGGTGTAGTAGTTGCAAATGGAGCTACTAACCACCAGGTCAATTGTCTGGAACCACCAGGGCTCCACAGGAGAAAGACGAGTCTTTCTACTCCTACGAAGAGTTCCAGTCTTGAAAAGCTAGAGGGACGTTTCTACGCTGTCAACAGGGTAACTGTAAGTCAGCATTAACTTGCTGGCAGTGAGTTGGGTTGAGGAGTTGTCGGGTTAAAATCAGGAAGGTGTGTGTTAGGGCTGTATTCTCTCATTCCCCTTTCCCAATCTGTACACTGAAATAATAATCGGAACAAGTGGACTATATAGAGAATGTGGCATCAGGATTAGAGGAAGACGACATAACCTCACTTGCTGGAAGAGGTCATATTTTTTCTTTTTTCGTTATTAATAAATCTTTTTATTGGGGCTCATACAACTCTTATCACAATCCATACATACATCAATTGAGCAAAGCACCCTTATGCATTCGTTGCACTCATCATTTTCAAAATTCACCTTCCACTTGGGTTCCTGGAATCAGCTCGGTTTCCCTTTTTTGTCCCTCTCCCCCTCCCTCCCTACTCCCCCCTTCTCCCTGGTCCCTTAATGGTTTATAAATAATTATTATATCTTATCTTACACTGCCCGCGCCTCCCCTCACCCACCTCCCCATTGCCCATCTCCCAGAGAGGAGGTTACACATAGATCTCCAAGATCGGTTCTCCCTTTCTACACCCCCTTCCCTCCTGGTGTTGCCACTCCCACCGCGGGTGTTGAGGGGTTCGTCCATCCTAGATTCCCTGTTTCTCTACATCCCCACTGCACTGCTGTACATCCTCTGGTATAACCAGGTCCGCAAGGTATAATTGGGGTCATGATAATTGGGAGGGGAGGAAGCGTTCAGGAACTAGAGGAAGGTTTTGAGTTTCATTGTTGCTACACTGAACCCTGAGTGACTCATCTCCTCCCCACTATCCCTCTGGAAGGGGTGTCCAGCTGTCTACAGATGGGCATTGGGTCCCCATCACGCACTCCCCTCATTCACAGTGATGTGATTCTCACCACCACCCCACCTTTGTTGTTTGAGACCTGGTCTCCTCTGCCCTTCATGATCACCTATGTTGGTGTGCTGCTTCCGTGTGGGCTTTGTTGCTTCTGGACTAGATGGCCGCTTGTTTGCTTTCAAGCCTTTAAGTCCCCAGACGCTAAATATCTCTCAGTAGCCAGGCACCATCAGCCTTGGAAGAGGACTTACTGAAAATAAAAGACTGCAGCATTTAATGTGGATTACATTTCAACATAAAGAAAAAATTCTCACCATATCATGAACCAATAATTATGATAAACAAAGATTAAATGTGTCAAATATTTTACTTAGATCCACAATCGACATCCATGGAAGCCACAGTCAAGAAATCAAACAATATATTGCACTGGGAAAATCTGATGTAAAATAGTTCTTTAATCATTAATAATTGAAGGCACACCTGAGGTAAGCCATGATCATTTCAGTCACCTCGTAAACATCTGAGAGCCAAACAATGAATACAAAAGATGGAAGAATTGATTCCTTATAGCTATAGTGCTAGAGAAAAATATTGAATATATCATGGATGGCCAGGAGATGAACAAACCTGCCTTAGAGACGTGTAGCTGGTATGCTCCTCAGAAACGAGCATGGTGGGAATTTGTCTCACGTACTTCGGACATATTAGCAAGAGGGACCAATATGTGCACAAGGACATCATTCTTGGTAAAGCAGAGGTTCAGCCACAAACAGAAAGGCCACAATGAAATGGACTGACAGAGTGACTGCCACAATGGATGCAGAAATAGCAATTGTGAGGATTAGTGTTTCATTTCAGTATTCATGGGATCACGATGATTCAGTGACGACAGCCTGGTACACAGCAACACCAACTATATGCAGTGAATTGATCTATAAAATCAACAGTTCTCTAGACAACCACCTCATACAGAACTTTAGAGCCCATGTATCTTTACAAAAATATTATTAATTTCAGGCAGAGTACTAAGAAATAGTGTCTCACATATCTCAGCTAGAGCTATCTGGTGTCTCAGAAAACACATCTTCCTTCTCTTTCCAAGAGGGGAGGGAGTTTGGGTGGCATCCTATCCTGCAACCGGAGCGGTGAATTTTCACCTCAATAAGCAGTCCTACACGTAATGTTTCAAATGTTTTCATTTTCACAACTATAATTTTCACTTCCTCTAACACTTGTACAGCAGATTTGTCTAATGCAACACTTTATTTGATCTCTTCCAAGCAAGGCCAAATCCTTGACAACTTCAATCTGTTCTCCATTTATCATGATGTTATCCATTGGCCCAGTTGTGAGGATTTTGATTATCTTGACATTGAGTTGTAATCCATACTGAAGACTATTCTTTGCTCCCAACTCGAGACTCTTGTTTATGACTATTCAATAGACTGGACCCAACTTTTACATTCCAATCACTGATAATTATCAATGCATCTTGATTTCATGCTTGCTCAATTTATCAGTTAAGTTGTTGGTAGAATTGTTCAATTTTTTTATCTTTTGTGTTTGGTGCATACATTTGAATAATAGTTGTATTGATTGGATTTTCTTGAAGGAGGATGGCTATAATCCTATCACAGACAGACTGTACGACGTGACTGATTTTCTAATGTACTTTTTGACAATAAGTGATATGCCATTCCTCTTGATTGGGCTATTCCAGCATAGTGAATCATGTGCTTTTCTGATGAAAAATGACCAATACTAGTCAATTTTAGCTCACTGATGCCTAGGATAATGATCTTTGTGTTCTATTTCATTTTTGAAAATTTACAATTTTCCTTGATTCATGCTTTGCACATTCCAGTTCTAATCATTAGATTTTTGCATCTATTTCTCCTTGTGGTCTCTAAGGAACTCCAAAAAATGCATCTGAATTGTGGTGCTGGAGAAGAATATTGAAAACACAATGGACTGCTAAAAGGAGGTCACATTAATCTGTCTTGGAAGAAGTAAGGTCACAGTGCTCCTTAGGGGCAAGAATGGGAAGATTTAATCTTACATACCTTGTACATATTTTCATGAGAGACCAGTTCTTGGAGAAGAGCATCATGTGTAATAAAGGAGAGGGGCAGTGAAAAAGACGACCCTCAATGAGATGAATGGACACAGTGGCTGCAACCATGGGCTCAGGCTTTGGAACAATTGTGAGGATGGCACAGGATCATGAAGTCTTTCAGTCTGCCAATGGCACCTAAGAACAGAGTGAGCTCAAGGTCTGGTTCAAGTGGGATATACTCAATACTCCCCAAAGAGCTATGATGATCAACACATCTTTTGGTATCCTGTATTGTATGGTAAACTTATCTAGTTAGATTGCTCTGGGAATTTACCAATGTCGCTAGCCTGTACACCTTCTCCAGGGATATTTCTCTCCTGATAACATTTCCACAGTACCTGAGACAAAGTCTTGCCATCCTGGCTTCTAAGGAGCATCCTGGTTGTACTTCTTTCAAGACATATAAGCTTGTTTTTGCTATACTTCTTCCAAGACAAATTTATTTATTTATTGGCAGTACATAGTACTTTCAGTAATTTTCAACAGAACCATAATTCAAATGCATGACTCTTCTTTGGTCTTCCTTCTTCACTGTCAGTTTCACATGCATAGGAGGCTATGGGAAATATCCTGGCTTGGGACAGGCATATGTTAATCCTCAAAGTAACACCTTTGCTTGTCAATGCTTTAAAGAGGTCTTGTGCAACACGATTTACTGAGTGCAAAGCATCATTTGACCTTGTGACTGCACTGATTATAGATCTAAACAAGACAAAAATCTTTGACAAATTTACTTTTCTCAGTTTATCTTGTTGTTACCTATTGGTTACCATTTGTTACCATTTGTGAGGACTTTGGTCTTTTATACATTGAGTAGCGATCCATACTGGAGGCATTAATCCTTGATCTCATCAGTTAGTGCTTCAACTCCTCCGTACTTTTGAGCATGCAAAGTTGTATCATCTGTGTATTACAGGTTGTTAATAAGCCTCCCCGCAATCCTTTTGCTTCATTATATAGTTCAGTTTCTCTGATTATTTACTCAACATACAGATTCAATAAGCATCTTGAGAGGATACAGCCCTGGAAGACAACTTTCTTGAGCTTAAACCATGAGATATTCCCTTGTTAGATTCGCACAGCTGCCTCTTGATGTATGTATAAGTTCTATAGGAGCACAATTAGGTATCTGGAATCCCCATTCTTCTCAATGTTATTCCTAGTTAAATGCCTTGGAATAGGGAATAAAACACAAGTGAACATCTTTCTGATATTAACTGTTTTGAGCCAAGATCCATCTGACATCAGCAATGGTGTTCCTTGTTCCACATCCTCTTCTGAATCTGGCCAGGATCTCTGAAAGTTCCCAGTCAATGTGCTGGTGCAACCATTGTTGGATAATCTTCAGCACATTGCTATTTGCATGTGATATTAATGCTATTCTATAATTTACACATTCTGCTGGTTCACCTTTCTTTGGAAAGGGTATCAATGGATCTTTTCCAGTCAATTGGTCAACTAGCTGTCTTCCAAATTTCCCAGCACAAATGAATATTTTCAATACTACTTCAGCTTGTTAAAACACTTCAGTAGCGCATATTCAAACAATCCCTGGAACCTTGCTTTAGGTTAATGCTTTCAGTGCAGCCCAAACTTCTCCCTTTAACGCATTGGTTCCTGCTTATATGCTTCCTCCTGAAATGAGAGAACGCTGATTGGTTCCTTGGGTAGTGACTCTACGGGTTCTTTTCATCTTCTTTTGTTGCTTCCTGCATCGTCAATATTTTGTCCATAGAATCTTTCAACATTGCGATTAGAGGTTTGAATTCTTTCTTGAGTTCTTTCAGTTTCAGATATGCTGAGCGTGTTCTTCCTTTTTGCTTTTCTTCCTCTAGACCAGTTGTTCCCAACCTTCCTCAAGTGCGACCCTTTAGCACAGTGTGCCTCATGTGGTGGCGACTCCCAATCATAAAATTACTTTTGTTGCTACTTCATAACTGTAATTTTGCTACTGTTCTAAATCGGGCGACTCCTGTGAAAGGGTTGTTCGGCCCCCAAAGGGGTCGTGCCCCATAGGTTGAGAACCAGAGCTCTAGGTCTTTGCATAGGAATGTACCCAAAGGATCTACCCTTTGGCTATCAATAGCTCAGTGTGTTATTTTTTTTTTGGGTGGGGGAGGGGACAGAGACAGTGTTGAAGCTGTTCAATGTGTCCAAAGATAAGGGTGCACTCTGACATGGAATCAACTCTGTCTAGTATTGTTTTGTGATTTACTTAGTGTTTTTTGACCAATGTATTGTTTGACCCTTATATGTAGCTTGTGGTCCCTTCAGGGCTGTGATCTGCTGGTGACCTCATCCCCAATCATGTTTCTGAAGTACAGGCTGGTTCACTGAGACAGGTAAATTTGCTTCAGATTCTTTATGAGGTTGACTAAAACCCCAGCTGGTTGTCTATTTCTTACAATATCCCAGAAACCATTAGGTCCACTTAGATCTTCTCTCGAGTTACTCTCAGAGACTGGCAAGGGACTGAGGATCACCCCTCCCCCTTTGTTCATTACTCACAGCCCTTTCTCTCTAAGCCTCCCTGTTTCTCCTAGGTATGCTACTCCAAGCTTGAAGCATCATGCAGACACTGGCAGAGGGTTGGCTTACCTGAAACATCTTTGCCTTTATTTCTGCAGCAAAAAATTCTGTCCAGCCACATCATAGCTGATGCATGACTGCGGTTGCAGGCATCCATAGGAGGGAGTGGGGAGGGGGAGAGAAGGGATCAGGAAGGGGACTAGTAGGTGGCTACCCTGTCCACCACATACTTAGGAGATTGTCCAGTCCAGATGCCACCTCCTGGTGCTTACACTGCCTCCCCCTGCACCTTCTTGCTGCCTCACAGCACAGGAGGGAGAGGGGTTAGATGATTTAAGAGGAATAGCCTCCTGAATACATAATTCTGTTGTGTTAGCTCACACCACATACATGGTACATTTGTGACTAGACTCCCTCTTTATGATGCAACTATTTGCATCCAAGGATCAGTGTCCAAACCACGATCGTAGATAATCCTCACCCCACTCTCCACTCCACTCTTGGTATCGCCATTGAACAACCTCCTGGGCCTTTCATCACAATCGTTTTAAATGCTGCTCGTTCCAGAGCACAGTTAGACTCGGGAACAAAGTCCATCACCATGAACTGAATTTCAAATGTAACCATGATTCCTCTTTGCATGTGACATAACATATCCACTGGTGTCAGGGATAAAGACAATACGTGTGGAGAAGGCCATTATTCTATTTACCAAGTTCTGTATCCCTTTCCATTAACTGTGTATTACCAACATGATAGGAAGCAAGACTTCTTTGTGATTTATAACATGGTTTTGATAGGATTTTCTACTCAGTGATGCCTGTTTTATATTTTGCTCTTCATCTATTTTATGTCCAGTGGGAGAGATATGTATAGTACATTTTTCCCCCATGTATATATAATTTCCAATAAAATGAATACTATGAAATTTTCAAGGAAATTGTCCGACTTTTTGGATAATTACTAGAACTATAGTTATTCAAGTTATACTGGCTCTATTAACTTTGCTTCATGGAACGCTATCTTTCTGAAATTTCATTTCCAGGAACTTACATTCTAATTGGGATGTCTAGCACAGAATGTACACTAATAAAAGATGAAGCTAAATTTAGTCACTTTTGATTTTAATATTGAAAGTATGTATTAGGGAAAGATTGGTCAAGTTTCTTTTCTATAATAAAGTATACTTAAATAAATTTAGGACACAAATTTTCTATATCAAATGTTTTCAGTTATTTTCTAATAGCCTTGAACTCTGGGCAATATTTGGAGGATATCATATAATTTGATGGTCCTTCCAAGGAAATACATAATTTTCTCAACTCACTTTGCATCTACTTTTGGTGTGAAAACTGCATTTTATTCCATTTTATATATTTTATAAGCATCAAGGGTTTAAATTTTCCATGGCAACTTTTAAGCATTTCATTTTTTGAATTATGATTCTCATGGGTATCTTGCTCTCTTATATATTTTTGCAGTTCAAGATTGCATGTCATTGCAATACCCACCTATTCTCTAGAGATGAGCTCTCCATTAATATTGGAGAGCATTTTTGTTGTTATTGTTATGTTATAATTAAGAATTCCTTACTGGGTTCATAATACGATCCCAGCTCCTTCCCTGTTTTATTTCAAATGACCTGAAAAATAAACTATTCCCAAATGACACTGACTTTCTTTGCCAGTATCAATATGCTGCAAAGCACTGCTTCTTCGCAAACAAGGGATGAGGGAGTGGGGATAGAAAGGGAGAGAAAAGAAGACACATGTGTAAAACAGTGCACAGTCTCTTGTTCACTACCAAAATGCAAGCTTCTTTTCTTTGGTCCCTCAAAGTAGAATTTTATGTAGCTTAAAAATCAATGTAACCTTTTGTTTTCAGCATTTAATAATCAGGATTTTTAGTTTGCTTACAGTATCAAAACTCTGCTTAAGATCCACTCGTGGTGTCAGAGTTCTCTGTTGACAGAGCACCTCATACGCTAACTTCAGTCTGAGTCTCTGATACAAGGAGGGTCTGCTGATAAACGCTGCAGAGCCCTGTCAGGCTTATCAACCAGCTTCAGTGGGGAGTGTGGCATTTCAGGGACACCAAGCAAGCAAGGGACCAACCTGTTCAGACATATCATTCATCACCTTCCTTCTAGAGTCTGGCGAGGCATTCCTGCTCCTAAGGCACATACTATTTGGGGTTGTAGAGGAACAAATATGTCTGTAAGTGCAAAATTTGGCAATTACATCTACTGATGGTTGAATTGGTCGTGTAGATTGATTTCATTGAGACATATTACTAAAAAAATTAGAAATAAATAGTGGCCAGGACAGTTATAACTTACAGTGTTCCTATAGGATGGAAGAGAATGGCCCCTGTGGTTTGCTGAGATTATAACTCTCTACAAGAGTAGAAAGTGTCATTTTCTCCCAATAAACAGCTGGTGGTTTCAAATTGCTTATCTTGTGGTTAGTAGCCTGTGTGTAACCCACTATGTCATGAGAGTGGCTGAGTCGGAATAGTTTTGATGGCAATGAGTGAGCTGAGAGTTAGGTGTGGGTGACACCACCACCACCACTCCTAAATTTGAAACTGTTGGAGGAGATGGGATCCCAGCAAGATAGTTTTAAATAGATGTTGTCAGTGTCTACTATAATATTCCAACTAAATGTATCAGCTACGGTATTCTACATAGACGATCAGACTCTGCTTCTTTGTGGGTGGACTGCAGTAGATTCTAAAGCCCACTGTGGGTGAGGAGTTAAAGTTGAAATCTATCCTTTAGTATACTATGTGTAGGAGTATTCTTATTTCTACCATAGAATTTAGAATTGTAAACAGTATAGAAAAATACCCATATGGAAAAAATTAAAGCAAACAAACAAAAACCCAAAAGAGAGAAGGGCGGGGCACCTTACAATTGCTCTTTGATATAAAGCTCTCTCTTACATTCATTAAATACCCATGTGGAAATGATAAACAATATGAAAAATGAAACAATGGAGATGGTAGGGAGGTGGGGTGGTGTTGGTTTAGGATCCTATGCAAAGGCAAAGCCAAAGCCAAAGCCAAACAAATAAATAAGCAAACTCACTGCAGATACAGATTAGTTTAGGAGGGAGAAGCATCATACCATTAGCTAAAATGCACGGGGAATATCCAAATATAAAACCAAACAACCAAACTCACGGCCATGGACTTGATCTCTCTCTCTCTCCATCTACCTATCTATTGATCTATCTACACATGATGGGGCACCCCCCCCAAAAAAAATAAAACGAATTGTGCTGGGTGGAACAGAGCTTTTGTAGACTGCATTTTTCCTGCTAGGCGAGGATCGAGCAACTCACTCTGAGTTAGTGTACCCAGTGGTGTCGCCTGGGAAGGTTCTCTCTGGTCACAGTGCATTTTTTTCATAAGTTTTGCTTGAATCTCATTTTTTGTGACGGCTGATTTAAGAGAACAGCTTGAGGCTGTGAAATTTTGTTTTGTGCTCAGGAAAAATGCTGCAGAAACTATTGTGATGTTGAAAACAGCTTACAAAGAAAGTGCTATGGGGAAAACTCCTGTGTACATCCCACTAGGTCAGACTGTTAATCAAGTTTTCTATTTAGAAGTTCTGAAAAGATTGCGTAGCAATGTGTGACAAAAAGGCCAGATTTGTGGCATATAGGGGACTGGTTTTGCCATGACAACAATGGGTAGTCACACAGTCACCTCAGTGTGCCAATTTTTAGCAAAAACCAGCATGCCTCTCTTGTCCCATGCACCTTATTCTCCTGACCTGGCTCCCATGTGACTTCTTTTTGTTTCCATGAATGAAGAGGGACATGAACGGACAGTGATTTGACAATGTAGAAGAGGTGAAGGGGAAAAAATGAGGGAGGGGTTGTCTGACATCCAGATGAACACTGAAAAAATGTTTCCAAGAATGGAAATGCAGATTTGACAAATATATCAAGTGTAATGGAGAGTACTTTGAAGGTGATAAGGTTGTAAAAATATTTAAATAGCTTTTATGAAGTTCATTTGAGGGGGTATCCCCTTGTATATCTCCATATAGATATTTGAAGCAGCTCTTATAGTATGGTTGGGTAAGCTTTGAACTGTTTTCCACAAGGTTGACAGTTGAAACCATCAAAAACCCTATACTTGGTTGTTATGAATCCTACTAGACTTGATAGGATAGGTTTCATTTTATATGTTTGAGGATTATTTTTAAAGACTTGCTTGCTCTACAAAATTCAATTACCATAGCTTTCCCAATGTACTTTGTTATGGACATGTGATTTTATATTAACAAGCTATTATCTTATGTGGTTACTTTAGTGTTGGGATGGAATCAACTGAGTCAAGTTTTGGGTAGTGAGTATACCTACTAAAAATAGGATTTGATAATAGAAGCAAAATAACTCCTGATGAGGAACCAGAAAATATGTTTGTTCTCATCACTCCCTAGATGGAAGAAATGAGATAGAATAGAATAGAATAGGGCTTTGCTTCATTCTGCTTTTTCCATCAACTAAATGGAGTTAATGAGGGCAAATTAAAAAAACATATTTCTACCAGGGTTTCATTTTATACGTACCATGAGTTTATTACAACAAGCTCTGTTTATATATGTTTTCAATGGGAGGCTACAGACAAGTTCTCTCTCTCTCTCTCTCTCTCTCTATATATATATATATATATATATATATATACATATACATATATACATGCATACATACACACAATGAAAATTGTGGCTTCTGAAGAGATGTTAGGCAAGTTAAATTCAAGATAGAGTTCAAGGTTCAGAAAGTTGTGGAGAATGCTTTTGGGAATCCCTGAGGTGTAATATGGAACCCTGGTGGCAAGTGGTTACTCATTGGACTGCAAGCTGCAAGGTTGACAGTTTGAAACCATCAGCCGCTCCACAGGCGAAAGATTGGGCTTTCTCTTCATACCAAAGTTACAGTTTCAGAAACCCAAAGGGACAGTTCTATTCTATCCTATAGGGTCTCTAGGAGTTGGCATTGACTCAATGGCAGTGAGTTTGTAGTTTTGTTTAAGGGGTAATCTTGATAGATTTTCTGAAGGATATGAAATGGTTCTAAAGGTTCATTAAAAAGAACTTTTAGGATAATGTCATTGTTCAGCAAAAGTCAGAAGTTGAATTATATGAAGAATGTGTCATCAGGATAGGAGGAAGGCTTATTAACAGTCTACAATATGCAGATGACACAACATTACTTGTTGAAAGTGAGGAGGACTTGAAGCTCTTGTTGAGTATCAATGATCGTAGCCTTCAGTATAGATTACAAGTCTATGTATAGAAGACCCAAGTCCTCATAACTGTGCTGATAGGAGACATCATGATCAAAGGAGAAAAGATGGAAAGGTGTCGAGGCTTTTGTATTGCTTGCAACCACAATCAATGCTCATGGGAGCAGTAGTAGAGATCAAACTGTGCTGCATTAGGCCTCTTTGGGGGATTACTCTGATGACTAAGGTAAGCCTTAACCAAGTTATGGCATTTTCCATTGCTTTATATGCATGTGAAAGTTGGATACTGAATAAGAGAGACTGAAAAAAGAATCAATGTATTTGAATTGTCATGCTGGAGAAGAATAATGAATGTGCCATTGACTGCCAAAAGAGCTAACAAACCTGTCTTGGAAGAAGCATGGTCAGAACACTCCTTGGAGGCATGAATGGTGAGACTTCATTTCACGTATTTCGCCACTGTCCTGATTTTGGGAGAGACCTGTTGTCAGGAGACCAGTCCCTGGAGAAGGAGATTATGATTGGCTAAGTAGAGAAGTAGAAACAAAGAGGAAGGCTCTCAGTAATATGGGTTGGCACAGTGGCTGCAACAGTGGGTTCAAGCACAGGAGCAATTGTGACACTGGCACAGGGATGGGCAGCGCTTCATTCTACTGTATCTAGGTTGCGAAGCATCAGAGCCCAACAACAACCACAAGCACAAGCCAGGAAAGCAATGGAGAATCTGTTTTTTATAGTTGTTTTTTCTATCATGACAATTTTCTGGCTCAGTGTTTAATGGTAGCAAAGGTTGTCCTAAAAGAATTTCCCCCCCCCCCCCAAAAAAAAGAATTGCCAAGGGTACTCTTTCCCCATCTACTGGACAGTTTTGATCTCGTTCCTTTAGCCTTGTTTTTGTTCTGAAAGCTCAAAAGCACTTTGTAAAGAAGCACAATTTAAGTCATCAGGGAATGTGAAAAAAGCTGTTTTGCATTCTTCTGTGAAGAGCTAGAAAAATGAAAACACTACTTGTAGAAGTTCCTAGATTTGCATGGAGGATATATCAAGAACTAGTTGCAGGAACCATGCATTATTTACTGTGACTCTTCTAGCCAAAGTCTTCAACTTCCACCAAACGACCTTACCTGGCATGAGTCTGGTAAGAAGGCAGAGGAAGTTGCTGGTAGGATCCCCCCTGAGTAGTTATGAACAGGTGGCCCCACCTGTGGGACCTTCAACGTGGACCCTGGAGGAGAGAGTGGGAATTGAGACAAAAGACATGAGAAATGGAGACAAGACAATAGCTTGATCAAGTCTCTTTCATTTTACAGCTTATATAGGCCAGTAATGGGGGAAGCAAGCCGCAGGTGTTTCCCTCAGAACAATGACTGCAAAATAAACAGTTCCTGTGTGTGGAAAGCCCCTGGTATTTTAAACAAGCCTGACATATCAACTACGCCTTTAGCACAACAAACAGCAGCTGTGCATTCCTGTGGAAAGTTACAGAGCTCAGGCAATAAAGATCAAGACAATGGCTGGGCCTCATGGCTCCGCACAGGTTGGCAAGTTTATGGAAGGGCCTCATGGCTCCAGACAGGTCCCATTTTTTATTTTGTAAAGCCAAGAGAGATCCCTTCGGGAACTGCGTCTGTCTTAGGTTGTCAGGCATCAAGAGTCATCCTTACCCGTCATTTATCAATGGAATGCTTTCATAAAATAAGAGCAAACCAATGTCTGTCTTAGGTTGGTATGTCTTGTGCCGATCTTACCCGTCATTGACTGTCCAGTTCAGCACACAAGGGCAGGGGGTCTTATCATAACTACTCGTATGAGCCACCCTGTTCGCACATCTCAAGGCGATGATAATGGACCTGTATAGGCTTTGCCTGGATGACCTCGATCTGTTGCTTGATCAATGCCATGAGCTTGGTAACCACCACAGGTCCCAGTGAGAGCAAGAGTAATAGGCTAACCAAGGGGCCCCAAAGTGGTAAGAGGTAGGGTAAAAGCCCGTTCAGCCCGGTCCACGGTGTAGAAACAGTATTTTTCCTGTAAAGCCAAACAGATACCTCCCTGTTCTGCTGTAAGTCTAAACCTCTTCTATTTTGTAACACTACTTCTGCTAAAGAGTCTACTTGATCTTGAAGATCTTATATGGGGCTTGACAAAGCCTGCACATCTGAAATCAATTGTCTAGACAGTTTGGTATATTGGGTGAGGGAAAATATTGAGTGCCTGATTAGGAAAAGCTGAACAAACCGCAATAAGGGCTTGTCAATTGTCCCAATCTACTTCTGAAGGGTCAGGATTGTTCTCATCCTTATTATCTTGGAATTCCTTAAGATTGGATATTTTTTTCGGCCTCTTGTGTCTTTCTTGATTTTTATTTTCAATTATAGGAGGACCCTTGGCCCCCTCTTCATCACGTTCTAAGGAAATAATGTCAATCTCCTCTGGTGGAGACTCTCTAAGATCAGTTTTAGAACTGACTTTCAATATTTCTTCCGTCTGGGCGATGGCTGCCGTTATTTGCGGACAACTCTCCTTTCTATCTAACAAATCTTTAATTAAATCCCAAAAAGAAAAAGCTGTAACAGGAATTCCTTCTGGTCCAAAGACCTCATAATAATGCTACAAAGCACTGCCAACCCCTTTCCATCCTTTTATATCAATCGTCCCTACCTGCGGAAACCAAGGACAAGTATCTCTTATAAAGTAAAAAAATTTAAATAAATCACAACTTTTAACCTTAACTCCTTGTGTCTTTAAAGCCTCTTTCAAATGTTTAAAATAAATCTGATGCTGGCTTAATTCTTGTCCCATTTTCAGGTGCTTTTACTCACCTTCAGTCTTGGCGCGGCAGGTTCCCGCGGTGGCCGAAGGATTTTTCTTTTCACTTTTACTCACCGTCCTCCTTTCGTGCCTTCTTCTTCACGGTATTCCTCATATCCGGGCCCCACATTGGGCGCCAGATGTCCCCACCCGTGGGAACTTCAATGCGGAACCTGGAGGAGAGAGTGGGAATTGAGGAGACAAGAGACACGAGAAATGGAGACAAGTAGCCTGATCAAGTCTCTCTTATTGAATGGAAGGTTACAGCTTATATAGGCCAGTAATGGGGGAAGCAAACCGCAGGTGTTTCCCTGAGAACAATAAATGGGGGAAGCAAGCCACAGGTGTTTCCCTGAGAACAATGACCGCAGAACAAACAGTTCCTGCATGTGGAAAGCCCCTGGTATTTTAAGCAAGCCTGAAATGTCAACTATGCCTATAGCGGAACAAACAGCAGCTGTGCATTCCTGTGGAAAGTTACAGAGCTCAGGCAATAAAGATCAAGACAATGGCTGGGCCTCATGGCTCCGCACAGGTTGGCAAGGTTATGGACGGGTCTCATGGCTCCGGACAAACAGGATCTCAGGAGTGCCACTCTGCTGTGTATAAAATGAGCCCTCTGAGAAGCAGGAAGAGCGATCTCATTTCCAGCAAGAGCCAGGAGTGTAGCACATACTCTGGACAAGATGCCCGTGAACCTCCTGGATCCAGAAAATAAGCAGTAGCAAAGCTAGGAACCAGAGCATGGAACAAAAGTGAACTGCCAAACCATGAAGCAAGTTGTGTGATTTTGTGCAGGTGTCTGGCTTGCAGAGTTGGGCGCCTCTGGGCACTTAATTGGGGAAGGTGGGCTTGTTGACTTATGGAGCTTTAGTGGAATACCTTTGGTATGCTCATTTGAGTATGAATTAATGGACATGATAAACAACTATCCTGAGTATTTCTCACTATTTTGTCTCAGTTCTGTGTTGCCATTGCAATGGCAATTAGAACCTAAAGATAAAAGAGAGAACACATGAGGACAAAATAACAGTATCTTCATATTTTTGTTTATAAATGTTTCTATGGTTCTGTGAAAGGTTTAACTTGTTGTCATATGTCATCCATAAATCTTTACTCTGCTTACCCTAAACATCCATGAAAAAGGCTTCTCAGGTGATCTCTGGAGGTGACATCATTTATCTTAACATATTTAAGGCCTTTGATGGCTAACTTGGGGATTTTTTCCTTTCTATTCCTAGCTTGTTGTGTACTTTTATTATAAAAATCAAAACAAAACCAGTTGCCACAAAGTTGGTTCTGCTTCAAGGCAGCCCTGTGTGTTGTACAAAAGTGAACCCCATAGGGCTTTCCAGTCTGTGACCTCTGGGAGAGAGATCACCAGGCCCTTTTCCCAAGGCATCTTGGTATGGATATGAACTTCCAAACAGGCACGTAAGCATTTGAAGCAGGCAAGAAATCCTAATATCATTAAAGGGAGCTGGATTTTGTCAGATGCCTTTTTGTTGATTGAGATGGCTGCTGTCTTTTTTATTTTGGTCTATTAATGTAGTGTATTACGTTGACTGATTTCTTAACAGTGAACTACTCTGTGTTCCTAGAATAAGCCCCATTTTGTCATGGTGCATAACCCTTTTAACTTGTTGTTGGATTCTGTTTTCCTGGGTTTTGTTGAGGATTCTGCTGCCTGCTCTGTAGTTTCCTTTTGTGTGTGTGTGTGTGTGTGTGTCTGGCTTTGCTATTAGTGACCCTGTAGGACGTTGGAGGCCCTGTCCTATGGGGTAGAACTGCCGCTGAGGGTTTCTGAGACAAGTGACTCTCTACGGGAGCAGAAAGTCTGTCTGCTCCCTCAGCATGGCTGGCTGGTGGCCTTGAACTTCTGGTGCTTTTACAGCGGCCCACCATGCAACCATTGAGCCACTACGGCTATGGAAAGGTTCAAGCAGTGCTTACTCATTGCAGAATAACAGGATATAGATTAAAAAAGAAACATTTTACAAAAGCATATCTTTTATATATTGCTTTATAAACTTATTTTTAACCTTAATATTGCATGATGAACATTGGTACAACTCTAAATACCTATGCAATATTAACTTTAAAGCTAGTTCAGCCTTCTCTTATATTGATTTATCCCAATTTCTTTCACTCTATTGTTAGATACTTGGTTTGATTTAGATCTACAATGACATAAAAATGGTGTATTTTCCCACAAGAAAGTATTAGGAGGTAAGGGAATGTTCTAAAGTACAATTATACCAAAGCATTTTCAGCGCTTGCGCTATAAAAGCCCCGTTGCTCTTTCATCAAGTTCAACTCACAGGACAGTAGGATGGCTGTGTAAGGCTGCTGAGACTGTGCATCTCTGTGCGGGCAGACTGCCATACTTGTCTCCCGTGGAGCGCTCGCTGGGTACAAGCTGTTGGCCTAGAAAGCGCTTTGCCACTTGGGCTCCTGCCCTCTGTTATTACATATCACAGTCTCTGTACAGTACTACTGCAAGGCTTTCTGTTCCTTGTTTAAAACAGAAAGAACTTTGCTTAAAAACGAACGTAGCTTTGGTTTTATGAAAACAATGAGGAGTAAAAACGTAAACTGCATTATTAAAAAACTGTGATAGCAAGGTTTTTCTTGAAGGCCTTGAGGCCTGTGGAGATTCGTTGCCAGAAGAGGGGAGGCTGGACCATTCCCTAGGTATCCTTCTAAGACTCTCTGCTTCCGGTGGGAAACATTAGACCAGTCTTAAGGAAGTTACTGGTTTGGAAAATGATACATTTTGCAGTACCATGAGTTTAGCTGTTTCAGATTTTAAAACGTCAACAGCTGATAATATTTACACATTTTAAGTAGTTTAAAGGGAGGAGAACTTAGTGCAATAAAGTAAGTGCTTTTCTCCCACAGTTTAAACCAGTGGTTCTCAATCTGTGGGTCGTGACCCCTTTGGGGGTCAAACCACCCTTTCACAGGGGTCACCTAACCAGACGTCCCGCTTTTGGCAGGACAGTCCCGATTTTTAACAATTCTTCCCGCGTCCCGCGGCAGTTTAAAAAAGTCCCAATTTTTTGGAAAGAATGCCCAACAAGCTAAGGTATACGGTTTTCGGCTGCCATGTGGCTATTTTGCCAGGATATGAGTTTTATTAATGGTGTCCCGCAGGTGTCCCGCTTTACCAATGTTCAAATCTGGTCACCTTATATTAGGGTAATTCTGGCTCATAGAAGATATTAGGTGTGTTCCGTTCCCTTTTCTTCTATTATTTTTGGAGGCTTTTTGGGGAAGGATGGTTGCAAGTCCTTCTTTAAACATATGGTAGAATTACTTAGTGGGTCTTGCTGGTCGAGGATTTTGTATTAAAAATAATTAGCTGTTATTCTTGAGAATATGCACAGCAAAACACACAACAATTCAATAATTTCTATGTGTATCATTTGGTGACATTTATATTTTGAGTTTTAAAATCATCCTCATTATTCTTTTGTAGATTTCCTCACACGTTAACATAAATTAATTGCCCTCCAACATTTATATCTAATCTTTGAGTTCCTGTTATTGATTCGATTCCATAAAAAGTCCTTTTAGCATAATGTCAAAGACAGACCAATTTTGATAGTTAAGTCATTCTTTGATTTGAAGAAGACTTCAGGGCATATTTTTGGTTTAAGGATTAACAATGATTTCAGAGCAATAGTTCATTAGGGGTTCATCCAACCTTCATGGATCCAGGATGCCTGGAGTCTGTGAAATTTTAAAATTATGCCCTGTACTTCCCCCTTTTAATCAAAAGTTGTCCACACAATCTTTGGTCAAATTCTAGGAGATGAGAGAAAAACTGGAGGGCGCTCAGACGTCTTGATTTTTGAGAGGAAGTTTTTCACTACAGATTGCATCCTTTCACTTGTCATGGGATTGGCGAGACTTTGACTTCTCCATGAGCCAGTTTTGGTAGTTTATGTGCTTGGTATGCGTTAGTGCTAGGAAGCCCCTGGTGTTTTCAATGACATCGTGGGTAACTCATTAGCCTGCCACAGTTTGGCACTAAGCATTCTTTAGAAGAAGGTTGAGGTTTTCTTCAATATGTTTCTTCAAAATATTTACACCCTGAGAAACCTAAAGAAAGGGGCAGGTCCATCCTGTCCTATATGGTTCTTATGAGTCAGAATTTACTTGATGGCAGTGTTGGGAGTTTTTATTTCACTTTTAGGCGTTCCTGAGTTCCAATAGACTAATGTGGGCTATTTTGAAAGGGACAATAACCATATGGTCTCCTATGATGGGAATGACAACTTGAAGAGGAATGACATTCAATTCATTGTCAAAAGTATCATTTGAAGGTTTATCATAAAATGCAATGCTGTCCGTGTTAGAACAATATTCATGTCTATGAGGAAGTGCAGTTAATATTAATATCTCCAAATTTACATACCAATCATGAATGCCAATTACAAGAGAAATTGAAGCTTTATTCAACTTCTTTGGAAATGGATTAAACATGGAATCAAGATGCATTAAGAATTACTGGTGATTAGAATGTGAAATTTGAAATTAAAAAAAGAAAAAAAAATCAGTAGCCAGAAAATATGGCCTGGATGATAGAAATGACCTGGACATCACATGATAAAAATTTTGCACAACCAATGATCTATTCATTGGAAGTACTTCTTATTCAACAACATAAACTATACACATAGAAGGCACATTAACAACCTGTAATATGCAAGAATCTTATTTGCTGAAAGCAAAGAAGCCAAGCATTTAATGATAGAGATAAAAGTCTTTTTTTCCCCCCCCTTCTCCCTTCACCTCCCGCCTCGAGATAAAAGTCTTAAGTACGAGTTACACCTCCACATAAGAAACCACACAGATCCTTATAAGTAAAGCAGCATCACAATACTGGAGAAAATAGTTGTCAGGTGTTTCATTTTACCTGGGTCCCAATTAACACTCATGGAAGAATCAACCAAGAAATAAAATGATGCATCTCATTGGCACATCTGTTGCTCAAAACCTCTGTGCAATGTTGAAGAATAAAGATGTCACTTGGAAGAGTAAGGTGGCCTATTCCAGCACGTGTACTTTCGATGGCCTCATATGCATGTGACAGTTAGACAATGAATAAAGAAGACTGCAGAATAATGGATTCGTTTGAATTGTGGAGTTGGTGAAGCATATTAAAAGGACCGTAGCCTGCCAGAAAAAAAACAAATAAATCTGTTTTGAAAAAAGTACAGCCAGAATGTTATCAGGAACAACAGTCCCTGCAAAAGGGGATCATTCTTGATAAAGTAGAGGGTCAGCAAAAAATATGGAAGACTCTGAATGAGGTAGATTGATGCGGCGAATTGTTGCAGTGGCTGCAACAATGGAGACCTCACATCAGTGGCTGTGAGGAGCGTGCAGGTCTGGGGAGTGTTTTGTTCTGTTGTACAGAGTAGCTGTGGGTTGGAACTGACTGGAAGGCATCTAGAAGCATCAGCAGCATCTAATTTGCTATAATTGTAACACATTTTCCAAAGTTTTCTATTCTTATCCTTTCGGCGTTTCTATTTCTGGGAGTTAATACGTAAGTCACCACTTTCCCATCTGATTTTAATTCTTTGCACCTTTTTACTGTCAGTCTAGTTAGAAGTTTTTCAATTTCACGGATGTTAAAAAGACTAACTTCTGCGTTGGTCAATTTTCTATAGTTTTTTCCCTCTTTATTTCATTGATTCCCACTCTAAATTTTGTAATGCCCTTCTTTCTGGTGGATTAATTTCCTCCTATTTTTCCAGTCCCTTCAGCTGTGACTTAAGTAATTAATTTTATCGTCTTTTAAAATGTAGACATTGGCAGTATATAGTTCTCTCTGAGCTTTGCCTTTGTTGCGTCCCATAAGTTTTGGTACATTAACCTTATATTTTTCATTTGACTCTAATTTCTTATTTATCTCTTAATTTCTTCCTTGACTTATTGGTTAATAGAATATTGTTGAATTTTCACATATTTGTATATTTTTCACTTTCTCTTAGGAACTTAGTTTTATTTTATTTTTTTTGGAACTTAGTTTTATTTTGTTGTAGTTACAGATACTATTTTGGATAATTTCAATCTCAAAACTTATTAAGAAATTTTGTGACCAAATATATGGCTTATCCTGGAATACAATTCATGTGCCCTGGAGAAGAATGTGCATTGTGATGTACTTGAATATATACATGTCTAAATATATATATAAGTATATATGTGTACACATATTTAAGATTTGATAATATTAGCTAACTAGAAAATACATATGTATAACAAACTACCTAGAATATGCATATAGATCTTTACATTTGTATATGTATATGTATATGTGTATATTCTAGTTAACTTATATTGTCAAATCTTATATGCTTTTATTCACACTCTTTGTAGATGTTCTGCCTACTATTGATAACGGTGTTTTGAAATCTCCAACCATGCTTGTAAACTCACTGCCATTGAGTCAATTATGAGTCAAAGTGACCCTATAGGACAGGGTAGAACTGCCTCTGCTCTTTCTGAGACTCTTAATTCTTTACGGGAGTAGAAAACCTCCTCTTTCTTTCAAGAGTGACTGGTGGTTTCAAACTGCTGACCTTCTGACTAGTAGCCCAAGTATGCCATTTGCTTGTAGAACTTCCCTTTTCTACTTTCAATCCTGTTAGTATTTGCTTCATGTATTTGGGGGCTCTGCTCTTAGGTACATATGAAGAGGGTTTAAAAAGTTTCTGGAAAATAGAATTGGAAGATAATGGAATTTTCCCATAAAATTTTGGGACCCCCTCATATATATTTATGATTGTTGTATCTTCTTGGTGCTAGAGTCTTTTAACATTCTATAACAATAAAATAAAAGAACCACTGTGCTCTTTTATTGTTACTGTTAAATGCCATCAAGTCACTTATGAGCCACTGCCAGGCCCTGCACCATCCCCATAGTTCCTCCTAGGCTTGAACCCATTTGTGCACATATCCCTGTGTCTATCTGTCTCATGGAGAGCCTTCCACTTTTTTTTTTGCTGCTCTTGTACTTTAATAGGCATGATGATTCTCTTCCAGTCAGTTGGACAAATAGCTGTCTTCTAAGTTCTTAACATAGACAAATAAGTGCTTCCAGTACTTTATCAGTTTGTTGAAACATTTCACTTGGTATTCCATCAATTCCTGGACCTTTTTCGGTTTTTTTGGTTGTTGTTAATGCTTTCAGTGCAGTTTGAACTTCTTTCTTCGGCATCATTGGTTGTTGCTGATATGCTACCGCTGACGTGTTGGAATGTGGACTGGTCTTTTTGGTACGCTGGCTCCGCGTATTCTTTCCATCTTCTTTGGATGTTTCCCCGCATCATTCACACTTTTATTTGTTACTAAAACAAATTTTAACTTAACATCTATATTTTTTCTATTATTTGCATGGAACACTTTTTTCTCTCCTCTCACTTTCAACCTATTTATGTCTTTGAGGATAAGACATATCTCTTTTAGATTTTGCATATAAATTGATTAAGTTTTTATTTTTCTTTCTCCTGCCACTCTCTGACTTTGGACTGACGGGTTTAATCTATGTATATTTAATGTAGTCCTCCGCAAAAACAAAACAAACTTACAGCTGTCACATTACTATTTTTCATGTGTGTGTGTGTGTGTCTCAGTGCACAATAGTTAAGTACTTGGCTCCTAACCTAAAGGTGAGCAGTTTGAACCCCCAATCCACTCCATTTCACTCCCTGTCTTTTTAATGACCCTTTGCTTTCTTCACGAATGTTGTTGCTGTCCTCCCACAGCTCATCAGATCTTCTGTAATTAGTGTTGAGTGCTCCGTGCTGGTCCTGAGGTGTTCTAGAATTCAGGTGGGATAGACTCAAAATCATAGTGTGGCTCCTAGGGCCTTGTTTTAAGTTTCATCAGCTTTATCCTGAACTAACATCTGAGAAATTGATGGTCTGTCCCACAATTGGCACCTGGTCTTGTTTTAGTTGCTGATAATGAGCTGCTCTATCATGTTTTCTCACAGATGTGGTCAATTTGATTTCTATGTATTCCACCAGGAGAAGTCCTTCTTTTGTGTTGAAAATGATATTAGCTATGAACAAGTCATTGGTTTTACAAAATTCTATCATATGATACCCAGCTTCTTTTCTATCACCAAGCCCATATTTTACAACTACTGTTCCTTCCTCTTTGCTTTCAACTTTTGCATTCCAATCACCAACAGCTATCAATGCTTCTTGATTGGATGTTTGATCACTTGCTTACTGAAGTCAGTACAGTCCTTCAATTTCTTTATCACTGGCTTTTGTGTTTGGTGAATAAATCTGACTAATGGTTGTACTGACTGGATTTTCTTGAACACTGATAGATGTAATCCAATCACAGATAGCATTGTATTTCCTGATGGATTTAACAAGATCTTTTCTGTTAATAAATGTCAGGCCATTCTTCTTGATTGTGTTATTCCTGAGATAGTAAATCATATGATTTTCTGATTCCAAATGGCTAATACCAGTCTATTTCAGCTCACTTATGTCTTGGATATTAATCTTCATGTGTTCCAGTTAATCTTTTACCACTTAAAATTCTCCTAAATTCATGCTTTGCACATTCCAAGTTCTATTCATTAGCAGATTTTTGCAGCTGTTTCTCTTTACCTTGAATTATTCCCCACCAGCAAGTGAAGATCCTGAAAGTTCCACTCCCACAGGCCTTAACAATATAGGAAAGAAAGAAAAGGTCAAAGTGAATGTCAGAAGAGACTCTGAAAGGTACTGTTTAGCGTAGAGCAGCTAAAACAAATGAAAGAAATGATGAAGTCAAGGAACTGAATAGAAATTTCAAAAGGCAGCTCAAGAAGTAAAATTCAAATATTATAATGAAATGTTTAAGGATCCAGAATTATAAAATCAAAAGAGAAGTATATACTCATTATATCTGAAAGGAAAGAGCTTAAGAAAAAGTTGAAGCCTTGAATTATAATTTCTAAGGATGCTACAGGAAAAATATTGAATGTTGCAGGAACATCAAAAGAAGATGGAAAGAATACACAACGTCACTGTGCCAAAAAGAACTATTTGGCAGTCCACCACTTCAGGAGGTAGCATATGAGCAAGAACGAATGGTGCTGGAGGAAGAAATTCAAACTGCAATGAAAGCATTAACCACGAAAAGGTGTGTGTGCGCGTAGGGGGGGGGGGAGATAGGGGTGGTGGGAATGGCATCCAGGAATTGATGAAATATTAACTGAAAAGCTGCAGAAGCAATGGAAGAACTCACTTCTTTATGCCAGGAAATTTAGAAGACAGCTACCTGGCTAACTGACTGAAGAGTTCCATATTTGTAACATTCCAAAGAAAGATGACCCAATGCTCAAACTAGAGAATAATATCACTGATATCACCACACACAAGAAAAATTTTGCTTAAGATCATTCAACCATCATTGAATTAGTACGTTGACAGACAGCTGCCAGAAGTTCAGAGGAGGAATTGGAAAAAGGGAGATCATTTCTGATGTCAGATGGATCTTGGCTCAAAGCAGAGAATGCCAGAAAGATGTTTATTTGTCTTTCATTGACTATGGAAAGGCATTTGACTGTGTGGGCCACAATAAACTGTGGATAACCTCGAGGAGAATGGGAATTCCTGAACACTTCATTGTGTTCATTTGGAATTTGTACATGGATCAAGACGCAGTTGTGCAAACAACTGAATACTGCATGGGAACAGGGGAACGGTGATGGTGTAAAATCAAAAACTGTGAGTTAGTGTTGCATCTTCTTACCATATTTTTCAATCTCTATACTGAGAAAACCATCAGAAAAGCTGCATTATAGGAAGAGAAGTACTGCAATAGAATTGGAAGAAGACTTATTAACAGCCTGCAGTATGCAGATGACACAGCCTTGCTTGCTGAAAGTGAGGAGGAATTGAAGCTCTTGATGATGAAGATCAAGGATTGTAGCCTTCAGAATGGATGAAGGTAAGGATGAATGTAAGGATGAATGTAACTCAATGTAAGGAAGACCAAAATCCTAACAACTTGACCCCAAACTAACATCATGATAAATGGAGAAAAGGTTGAGGTCAAGGGTTTCACTTGAGTCCACAACCAATGCTCATGAAAGCAGCAGTCAAGAGATCAAAAGATGCATTGCATTAGGTAAGCCTTTTGCACAAGACCTTTTTAGACTATTGAAGAGCAAGGATGTTCCTTTGAGGACTAAGGTGCACCTGACCCAAACCATTGAATGGTTCTCCACTGCCTTGTATACGTGTAAAAATTGGACATTGAAAAAGGAGCACTGTAGAAAGATCAATATATTTGAATTGTGGTTCTGGAGAATATTGAAAGCACATGGACCTACAAGGACAGACTGATCTGTGTTGGAAGAACTATGTCCAGAGTGCTCCTTAGAGGTAAGGATGGCAAGACTTCTTCTTACACACTTTGTACATATTGAAGGACATGATGCTTGGTAAAGGGGAGGGCCAGTGAAAAAGAGGAAGGCCCTTAATAAGATGGATTGACACAGTAGCTGCATCAATGGGCTTGGGCATAGGAAGGGACAATTTTGAGAGTGGTGTAGGATAGTGCAGTGTTTCTTTCTATTGTGCATCGGGTCACTGTGGGCCAGCATAGGCTTGATGGCACCCAACAACAACAACTACTATTCCATGGGACATAGATGTGGTAGCCTGCTTCTATAAAACAATTTACTGTATTTTTTTTCACTTAGTAATTTTGATTAGCTTTTTTTTTATAGTTGACTGATTCTCCTCTTTGTCCAGTTCAAATCTGATGTTGAGCACTTCATTGGAATTTTCAGTAATTGTATTTTTTAGATCCAGTTATTCTGACTGGCTATTGATATTATCATTTTGTTCATGTGTCATTTTCCTTAGTTTTGTTTGTGTTTTATAACAGTTCTGTGAACATGTTTAACGCTATTGCTTTCAAGTCCTCTAGTCTGCCAATTTATTTCCTTTTTTGTTTTTTTAGGGGTCATTATTTTCACTTTTGTTAATTTTTTTTACTCTGAACATTAAATATGATAACATGTTAGTTCTGAGCATGTGCGTGGTTTTCTATTTCTGGAATAAACTCTAAAGTGCTCATAGCCTTGGGTCTAAGTTAAGTTAGACCAAGGCTCCTGTCCTTCATAAAGGTTCCAAATAGATCAGAACAGACAGACACAATTGTGTCTGCCAGAAAATGTTCCCCTGCTCATTTCAGAGCCAGAAATTGGGCCTTATCTCTTGGAATGTGACCTGTGCTCCACTTCCTCAGCACCCACTGCCATAGCACATGCCAAGAGGGGGAGGGGCAGAGACAGTAGAAAAACATTTCCTATCGTTTTAAAGTCATACTTTTATTAGTTTTATGTAACTAGTTGCTATAATCCTCCCTGTACTTTCCAGCACTCTTACTGAATTTTAGGTTGTAGATATGTAATTGGTTTGGGGGCGGGGGAGGGGGTGCTTGTGTGAGAGGGTTGAAACATAGACCATCTTCTTGGACATGCTCTCAGACACTATTGTTCACAGTTTTAAATATCGAGACCATAGAAGTACACTTTTAAGTAGTGATATTCTTTCTTTTTTTTTTTTTTACCTTTTATTAGGGGCTCATACAACTCTTATCACAACCCATACATATACATACATCAATTGTATAAAGCACCTTCGTACATTCTTTGCCCTAATAATTTTCAAAGCATTTGCTCTCCACTTAAGCCCTTTGAATCAGGTCCTCTTTTTCCCCCTCCCTCCCCGCTGCCCCCTCCCTCATGAGCCCTTGATAATTTATAGATTGTTATTTTGTCATATCTTGCCCTATCCGGAGTCTCCCTTCCCCACCTTCTCTGCCATCTGTCCCCCAGGGAGGAGGTCACATGTGAATCCTTGTTATCATTTCCCCCTTTCCAACCCACTCACCCTCTACTCTCCCAGTATCGCTCCTCACACCCCTGGTCCTGAAGGTATCATGCACCCTGGATTCCCTGTGCCTCCAGCTCCCATATGCACCAGTGTACAACCTCTGCCCTATCCAGTCCTGCAAGGTAGAATTCAGATCATGGTAGTTGTTGGGAGGAAGCATCCAGGATCTGGGGGAAAGCTGTGTTCTTCATCGGTACTACATCGCGCCCTGACTGACCCATCTCCTCTCCTAAACCCCTCTGTGAAGGGATCCCCAGTGGCCGACAAATGGGCTTTGGGTCTCTCCAGTGGGAATATATATATATACACACACACACACACACACACACACACACACACATTCACTATGGTATATATATGTATATATATTCACTATGGTATATATGTGTGTGTACATATATATATTTTTCCTTATACCTGGTCCCTTTGGCACCTCATGATCACACAGGCTGGTGTGCTTCTTCCATGTGGGCTTTATTGCTTCTGAGCTAGATGGTCGCTTGTTCACCTTCAAGCCTTTAAGACCCCAGACACTATCTCTTTGGATAGCCAGGCACTATCAGCTTTCTTCGCCACATTTGCTTATTGCACCCATTTGTCTTCGGCGATTGTATCATTTCTTTCTTTTTAAGAGAATGTCTTTTCCTGAAATGTTGCAGATCGGTTCCAGCAAACCGAACGGCGACTGTCAAAGAAAACTCACTATGGGCTCTTATTTTACTACAGCAGCTACGTGGAAGCAACTTTGGGTAAACAAATAAAACTTAAAAAGAGAGGGGGATGTTTTTCATGACTCAAAATGGCTAAGATTTAGGGCTTATTATTTATTTTTTAAATAACACCTTTATACTAGATGGGAATAGATCCAACAGCTACGACAGGCCCAATTTAATTTTGTCCAATGAGGGTATCTTTGGCAATTAAAAAAAATATATGAATGAACCCAAAATAAAGAGATTTGAAGTTATTAAAAAATGAAGGTGCAATGGCAGGAATTGTGCCCGCCTTGAACTCACCACGCCAAAGCCAGCCTCTGGGAGCATGCAGCAGAGCAGTGGGGGGAGCAGAGCAATGAAGTCCCCAGGGATACATGTGGGGCCAGGGCATGGCACCCCATAAGACTCTACTGGAAAACACTTGTGAAGGACAACAAATAGACCCTGAACTATTTATACATTTGTTGTTGTTGTTGTAGCTATTGTTTTACTTTCTATTGTTACTTTGTTGTACTCAGTCTTGTGATGGTACATAGTATGTCTACCTGGAAGGGGTAGGCAGGAAAACAAGCCAGAAAAGAGAACGGGATGACAGTTCCAAGGGGACATGGGAGAAGGGGAGGTGGGGAAAAGGAAGTGGGTGTTAACAAACCCAGAGACAAGGGAACAACAAGTGATCCCAAATCAGTGGCAAGGAAGGCTTAAGAGGTCTGGCAGGGCTGGATCAAGGACAATGTAACCAAGCGGAACACATAAAACTCAAATGAAGGCTGAACATGATAGTGGGACAAGAGGAAAGTACAAGGAGGCAAAGGGTAGTCATAGAGATTTAAATAGAGGCATATACAGATGCAAATATATTTATATATGATGGGGGGAAATAGATGTATGTACATATATTTATAGGTTTAGTATTGAGAAAACTGATGTACAGTGGGCCCCTGCTCAAGTACTCCCTCAACACAAGAACACTTTGTTCTAACAATTCGGAAATCTGAGATGCTCACCAGCCTGGCACGATTGCTGAGGACAATGGGTGTACAAGCAAAAGTGGTGAAGAAAGCTGATGGTGCCTGGCTACCAAAAGATATAGCATCTGAAGTCTTAAAGGCCTGAAGATAAACAAGCAGCCATCTAGCTGAGAAACAGCAAAACCCACATGGAAGAAGCACACCAGCCTGTGAGATCACAAGGTGTCGAAGGGATCAGGTATCAGGCATCAAAGACCTAAAAAAAAAAATCATAGCATGTGAATGAGGGGGAGTGCAGAGTGGGGACCCAGGGCCCATCTGTGGGAAATTGGACATCTCCTTGCAGACGCACTGCTGGGAGGAGACGATTCAGTCAGAGTGCAGTGTAGCAATGATGAAATATACATTTTTCCTCTAGTTCTTGAATGGGCCCCCCCCGCACTATCATGATCTCAATTCTACTCTACAAATCTGGCTGGACTGCAGGATGGAGACTGGCACAGAGGGGAACTGGAAATACAGGGGATCCAGGACAGATGAATCCCTCAGGATCAGTAGTGTTAGTGACGATACTGGGAGGGTGGAGGGAAGATGAGGGAGAAAGGGAGAACAGATACAAGGTCTACATATAACTTCCTTTCTGGCGGATGGACAGCAGAGAAGTAGGTGAAGGGAGACATCGTATGGTGTAAGATATGACAAAATAATAATGATTTATGAATTATCAAGGGTTCATGGGGGAGGGGGAGCGTGGAAGGAGCTGATACCAAGGGCTCAAGTAGAATGCAAATGTCTTGAGAATGATGATGGCAACATTTATACAAATGTACTTGACACAATATATATATAGATTGTGATAAGATTTGTATGAGCCCCTAATAAAATGATAATTAAAGAGGAAGGTGCAATAGAGCTATGAAGGCTGTCTTGTTCCAAGATACATAGCTTTCATTTAACCCTTTGATAATCAGGAAGTAAGAAGTCTTGTTAATTTGAGACATCAGGAGTTAATGGTTTCAAATTTTGAAGTGTTTCTCACTCATGGCTACCAAGTCAATTCTGACCCTTTAATGACCCTATATGGTAGAAAGGGCCCGGTGGGTTTCTGAAATGGCAACTCTTTAAGGTAGTAGAAAGCCTTTTCTTTTTCCTAGGGAATAGTTGATGGTTTTGAACTACTGACCCTGAGATTAGCGGCCCTACGCACAACCACCACACTACCAGGATTTTAGGAAGCTCGAAATGTCTTTGCAGACATTCACAGTGGCTTTGCAGAATATTGAGAAGAGATGATATTGAAGGTATATTTTTACAAAAATTATCCATGGGACTGATGATGTGAAGTTTGTTTTCTATGTGTGATCTTAATATCACTTCATAGAGATTTTCTTAGTTCATTTGAGAAAAATTTGTATTTAGGAGATATCAGTTGAAGAAAGTTGTCTTCTCCTGATTATAGCTTTATGTAATACGATACTACAACTTTAAAATATTATTATTCAGTGATCTTATCTGGGAGGTGGGCACACATGATATGATTTTTTGTTCTAATGATGCCTGATACCTGATCCCTTCAACACCTCGTGGTCACACAGGCTGGTGTGCTTCTTCCATGTGGGCTTTGTTGTTGCTGAGCTAGCTGACCACTTGTTTCCCTTCAAGCCTTTAAGACCTCAGATGCTTCCCGATAAGATCACTGAAGACAAATGTGTACATAAGCAAATGTGGTGAAGAAAACTGATAGTGCCCAGCTATAAAAATATATAGCATCTGGGGTTGTACACTGGTACAGATAGGAACCAGAAACATAGGGAATCCAGGACAGATGATCCCCTCAGGCCCAGTGCTAAGAGTGGTGATTCAGGAGGGTGGAGGGAAGGTATGGTAAAAAGGGGAACCGATGACAAGTATCTACATATAACCTTCTCCATGGGGGATGGAAAACAGGGAAATGGGTGAAGGGAGACATCGGACAGTGTAAGATATGACAAAATAATAATAATTTATAAATGATCAAGGGTTCATGAGGTAGCGGCGATTGGGAAGGGAGGGGAACAAATGAGGAGCTGATCCCAAGGGCTTAAGTAGAAAGCAAATGTTTTGAGAATGATGAGGGCAACAAATGCACAAATGTGCTTGACACAATGGATGTATCTATGGATTGTGATAAGAGTTGTATGAGCCCCCAATAAAATGATTTAAATATATATATATATTATTGTTTTCGTATTTTGTTTTCAGGGGCCATATGTGCATGCTTACACTTGATCGTCTCACTAACTCTGAGGCGTGATTACTGCCCCGGTGATGTTGTGTGTTAAGCTTTGGGCTGTGAACTGTAAGGCCAGTGTTCACCTACTCCTTGGGTGAAAGATGAGGTTATCTGCTCCAGTAAAGATCTACAGTCTGGGAAACCCTGTGAAGTGTTTCTATGCTGTCCTATAGGGTCTCTATGAAATGGAATCCCCTGGGCACTGGCGAGTTTGATATTTAATTAAGTCTGCAAAAAGCAGTTAAATGAGTCATTCAAAATGATGTAAGGTATGTGATTAGCTCCAGAGTGGCCCCTCCGTCTGACTGACTTCCGAGTTTGGCCTGGGAACCATTATGCTTGTGCTTTTTGTGTGACACTCTCACATAGCCAATAAAATATTTGAAAACACCAGGTCCTAAACTTAGCAAGCATAAAGCCCCATGATAGAGGTTTAGAATCTCTTATTGTGTCTTAGGGAGTCATTGATTTCCAGGTGTAAGTACTATGCCATCTAATCAATACAGAAGTCAGAAGGGTATGTTCTGAAGTTGAGGTTGGAAGCAATTTATGTCTGTTTTCCTCCACTCTGACTTGAACTTCAAGGACACCAAGGTAAAATGTTGATTAACTCCCAAGATCGCAATATCTCCTCTCAAACAACAGCTAATGGTATGTTCAGTAGTAAATATCCCGGGGAGAATTCCTTTTGAAATATGGAAGAACATCTCCACGACAAAGTATATTTACCAGAGACGATAGGGCTCTAAATGCCACGTGATTCCTCAGGATCTGTGGGCTCTTTCATTTGCCAAACTATAGGCTTGTTTGCTTCTCCTTAAGAGTTGCCATAATTGCCACGCTCTGCTCAAATCAATTACACAGACACTGAAAACATTTCCAGGGAGAACTGACGATCTGGGAGTCAAAGTAGTGCATCAGAATCTCATGGCTTTAGGATTTAGCTTATCTTCTTTAGTCAGTGTCTGTGCCAACCTGCACGTACTGTGTGACCTCTGAGGGGAGGAGAAATAACAGTGGAGCAAGCCCTGGTTTTGTACAACTCCTTTGACGTGAGACTCCTGAATCCTCATTCGGCGTATTAAAGTGCAGGTTACTGGGAATGGCTTGCACCACCCCTTGGAAAGAATGGAGTGTCAAGAAGGAGTATAAAATTTAAGTAAAAAGAAAGAACAAGCAAACAAAACCAGACTTCATTAGAGAAGAATCATTCATAGGAAGATGTTTCCGCGTTTGTTTCTCTGAGGTCTACGACATGAGCTTCAGTGGAAAGGAAGGTCTTACATAGTTGAGACTTCTAGGTTACGAGTCCAGAGGGCGCTTTAACTAAAGAAAGGTTTTTTACCTGAAGAAATAGAAACTCACAATCAAACTCAAGACATGGAAAATAGTACACACCAAATACACATTTATCAAATACATAAATATAAGCAATAGTCATTACAGAATGGTAATTAACACACACCCCAAGTGACATTGCATATACACATGTGCTGTGGAATTTGCTATATTTTCCCTTCCGTCCCCCTTACCCTACAGAATTGGTCTGGAGTCTAATCTGCAAGGACGTACATCCTGTCCTGGTCTTGTTTGAATCGTTCTCCCTGCTGGGTTGGAAGCTCCACAAGGACAGGCATAGATCTCAAGCATCTCAAACAGTACTTCGCAACAAATAGCAGATGCTTAACTTCTCTGGGTGCCAGACTATTAAGTGCCAGCTGCAAGTGAGTTACACCGCTTCCAAGTTCAGAATTGTTATCACTCCTTTGCAGGCTTATGTGCTCCCGCCATTTGCGCTGAGCCATCTGCTGGCTTTACTTACCACCTGGGAATGTCTATTTGCTGCATGTTTCTGGCTCGCTTTGAGCAGAGTGCTATGATTCCATTTCTGGGTTTATTTGCTGCCAGCGCGTGGTAAAGACACCGGCATTCTTATGATGTCTGACTTGCCTGTGTCTGATGTGGATGGTGAGTGGGGAGACATAAAAAGATCAGCTGTAAGTTTTGTCCAACAGTTGGAGATTGAGTAGATTAAAGAGTTATTTCCTAAAGTAATTTCCGAAAGTAATTTTCTTGAAAAGAATGCTTATTTAGTTTGGTGTCAAAGATCAAACTGTCCTGGTTGGGTACAGTTTTTTGCCTCTTTGACTTGTCTCTCTAGAAAGTGAAAGCTAGAGATAGAAGTGGGAGAGGGAGAAAAAAAGGGAGAGGGAGAGAGAGACTTTTTTTTTTTTAACAAGTAGGGATGTCTTAGTACTCTTAGAATAGTTTTCCGACCCTGGCCACATTCAGTGGACATGGTGTGTAGCCCAGGAATGCAGACTATCCACAGAGCTTCTGATAATAGTGGGCTTAGAAGCAACACACAGCAGTTGCCATGGAGAGGGAGTGGTGCTGGGGAATGGCATTTAGTGAGGAAGGGGTGTTGATTCAGTCTTATGAGAGGACAGTCCTATATGTTATTAGAAGAGGGATCCTGTGTGATGTGTCTCTAATGCCCCGTATGTTGCAACACCATGATTTTGGAGTACAATGGGGTTCCGTGGAAGGTCAGATGGGAATGTGCCCTGTTGACTTCACAGTTTGTTGCCTTTCTGTCATTGAAAGCGCATACCTACCTGAATTCCTCTTGCTGCTCTCTGTTGGGATGTCATTTGAAAGGCCACACTGCGGGGGGTCTCAGTGCCCATGCTCATTCACAAACAACTGGATCCAATGGGAGGGAGGGGGCTTCAAGTTCATAGAAAAGTGGAGTTGAACAATAATGGAATTTTTCCAAGAACTGTTTGAAGCCCCTTGTATAAATGAGAAGCAAAAACTGTAAAGCCCAACCTCAACCTGATTATTATAATTATTACTAACAAAAACAAAAAACTATTGATGATCCTTGAAGGATGTAGTTGGCCTTCCTGGACATGGTAATTGGACAGGCCCGGACTGGGGCTGGTGGACTGGACTTCAGTGAATGCCCATGATGTGAAATAAATTGAATTTTGCTGTAGCTCTTAAGTCTCATGAGAATAAGTGCTTTTACATTGTGAGCTTTGACACTATTTAAAAATATTTCCCCAGCTTTTTACTTTATAATTTCTGTACATAGTCCTTATAATCTCACACCCTAACAAATACGTATTTCTCAGTTTTTAAATCTTTTCCATTTTCCACAAGTGCACATATTTTACATGTTTTGAGGATGCAGATAAAACTTTCTCATTTGTTTTTAATGAAGCATATTTTTCATTGCTTCTACTATTCATTATCATTGTAATGCCAGCCTACTATTCATTATCATTGTAATGACAGCCTAACCTTTACTAATTTGTTTGGCTCTTCTATGTTTATTAGGCAGATTGCTTGCAAAGTCTGCTGTTATAAATAACTTGGGGTTGACACCTTCGTGTCGACAACATTTTGTCCCTTGTTTGAATTCTTGTTTTGACTACACTCTTAGATGTGAGCTTAGTCTCTAAAGGACAGAAACATTTCCCAAGCTTCTGAATGCTATGGGAAGAATCTTCTTGGTTATGTTTCTCTACCACCACCTGAAAGGTTGGTGGTTCAAGGCTACCTGAATACCTGAGAAGATGGGCTTGCTTAGGGCCCATAGACTAGAAAACCCTGTACACATGGGGTTGTCCAGAAGTGGGATCAACCTAAAAGCAACTAACAACAGCAGCAAAAGTGAAATTGAAAAACAGAGGTATAAAACCATGAAACCCATCATGGCATGGAAATTCCTCAAAACCATTACGCTGGATGAAGTTAGTCCATAACAAAAAGGCAATTATTGTAAGGCAATCCCCCAAAGGCACCACTGTAAGGATAAACAGCCAGACGAAGGCAGGCCTCTGCTCTCAGATCATGTCATCTTCTACTCCGTCTCTCAAGTGACGAGGGGGTGAGCCGGCCGAGTGCCCGTGAACCATACACCATCCACTTTATATGTACTTCTTTAAAAAATTGCTTCAACAGAAGCACCCTTCCCACAGCTGGGCTCCATTTCTCAAGATGAGGAGAGGGAAAATCCCACTCCGTTTCTGCCATGCAGCCTTGTGCTAAGGTCATCCCAACTCAATACACACTCCTACAAGAGTGGCAAGCAAACCTCACTGGGCACGCAGATCAAGATAGGGGAGGGTGCCCTGTTATCAGAAGGAGAAGTGTCTGGTAGCTTATAAGACTTGTCTTCAAACAAGCAACCATATACGTGAGGCATCAACTAAGACCACCTAGAAGAAGCACCCCACACTGTGTGATCCAAGGCAATAAATCATAAAATCCAAAGAAGGGAATGACATCAGAGCTTTATGAAGACCCCTTCTGCAGAAGACTGGACGACAGCAGAAGCCCCCAAATCCAACTGAACGGTTCCCTCAAGGATTCAGCCTCTGGTGGTCTTGACCAAGGTGAGATGTGAATAACTTTGCAGTCGGACAGAGAAGTGTTTTAAACTCAATTATCTCCCTTTCGCTCCTTCTAAAGGGAAGCTCTTAATATTTGAGGTTTTTTTTTAATGTTTTGTCTAGTCACTGTTGTGGGTTTTTTGTTTGCTTCCTGTCCATGTTGTGTGTGGTTTTCTGTATATAAAAGCCAGGCTAGGTGGAGCTATCCAGACAGTAACTGGATTGATAATTGCCCAGGAGTGTAGCAGGGGACCATGGGGGGGGGGGGGGGGGAAGGGTAGCTAACAACAGATGTGAGGGAAAAAGTGTTCTAAAGTTGTTTGTGGTAATGGCTGCCCAAATCTTCTTAATATCAATGGAGATTAAATTGTATGATAGGTGAAGTATATGCCAAGAAAACTATTAAAAATGGAACGATGACAGTCCATATAGTACTTTGAACGGTGCGCTCAACAGGTTGGCCACCGTCTTTGTACCACCAGCACCATTATATCTACTGTTATTTGTGTGAACGTTTTCTCCGTTCTTAGGAAGGAAACGAGGGTATCTTATTACAAGTTCTGTTTGAAACTTATACAGGATTCTTAATTTCCCTTTGCCCTTTCACAATTATTCCTTGGGTGTTTTCTTTTTCTCCTTCCTAGCCATTACTAGCCAGAGAAACAGGAAGCTTTCCACTCCCCTAAAGTGTGTTACAATTTTGAACACCCACAGGGGCAGTTCTACTCAGTCCTGAAGGGTCGCTATGAGTCAGAAATAATTCAACGGCAGCGAGTGAGTGGGGGTTATTACCACGGTTCTTGCTTTAAGAGACTTCTTCTTTATCTCTACTTAAAAGTAAATTAAGTTTCTTGTATATTTATGTGGGCATGTGTATGTGAAAGCTACTGAAGTAGTAAACAGGATGGGGGGGGGGGAAGAAACACTATTGTTTTCTAATTCAAATGTATCATCTGCTCAAGACACCCGTAAAAATCTGACCTCTTGTGGCTGCTAGCTGCAGCTGCAGGTCAGATGTATCAAGTCTGAAATGGGATCATAGGAAAAGCATTGAACTGGTAGGGGGGCTGAGGGACCCCCCACCCCCTTGGTGTTACGTATTGTGATTTTATGGAGGATAACATACACAACATGACATACACCAGTTCAATGGTTTCTACACGCACACTTTTTGTGATTACATTCTTCAAGCTGTGCAACCTTTCTCTCCTCCATTCAATATGTAATATAGATCAAAAGGACATTTCTCCTGTTGGCTGCCAAATAGTCCACTGGGCATATGTACCACATTTTATTCATTCATTCATCTGTTGATGAACATTTAATTGATTATAGTGAATAAAGCTACAATGAACACTGGTATGCAGGTTTTCAAAGTTCTTTGTGTTTACTGTAATGGTTGTTCCCGTGTCCCTTCAAAGATGCTTTCTTGACTCAGTGCCGCTATGTACAGCAGATCGAAACACTGCTCAGTCCTGCCCCACTCTCACAATTGGTACGTTGGAGCTCATTGTTGCAGCCGCGGTGTCAGTCCATCTCCTTGAGGGTCAGCCTCTTTTTCATTGACCCTGCATTTTAAGAAGCATGAAGACCTTTTCCAGAGACTGGTCTTTCCTGAAAACATATGCAGACTATGTGACAGGAAGTCTCACCATCTTCGTTTCTAAGGGACAAGACAGATTTGTTTGCTCTTTTGGCAGGCCGTCCGCGATGCTTCCAATATTATTCACCATGATCATAATCCAAATGTATGGATTATTCTCTGGACTTCCTCATTTACGGTCAAGTTTTCACGTGCTGATGAGGCATTGAAAATACCAAGCCTAGGTCCTCAAAGCGACATCTTGGCTCTTCAATACTGTAAGCTGATCTTATGTAGCAGGCTTACCCAATGCAGTACATTGTTTGACGTGGGGACCTTGGCGTCCATGAGTGCTGATTGTGTGCCAAGTCAAATGAAATCCTTGATGACGTCAGTTTTCTCTCCATTTATTGTGATTCTATCTATCCAGTTGTGAGGACTTAGATTACTGAGGTACAATCCATAATGAAGGCAGCAGTCTTTGATGACACAGGTGAGTTGAACACTAGTACAAGGTTGGCCGTTGTGCCTATTCAGAGATGCCTTGGCAGACCAGTGTGCTGATCTGTCTTGGAAAGGTCATGACCTTGGGAACCTTATGGAGCAGTTTGACTCTGTACACAGTGGCTGACTTTGAGCTGGAATCAATTCAATCGTAATCAGCAAAAACATTATATGTTTGCTTCAAATATTAATAAAGATTGCGAGGCGTTTAAATAATAGGTTCTTAAATTTCTACATGGATGAAATGCTAAGGGTTCATGTGACTGTCTCTAGTTAAAAGGGGACTATTAGTATTGACTTGCTTTTTAAAAAAATTGGCTCATCAACTCTCCCCAGAATTTGTAATGATGACCTTGATTTCAATAAGCAAGATGTATGACTTCCTGTTAAAATTGGCACACCACTTGGATGTGTTGCTCAATTTGTGTTTTAAATCCAGATTGTAATGGCTGATTGGTTTTCTAAAAGCTTAAAAATGAGTTATATTACATGAATATATTAGTATTCTCTATTGTAATTATAAATCACTTTATATTTGCATGCTTATTGCCAAACAAATAAATCCAAGAAGTTCAACGAATACCAAAACATACAAGGACAATAATAGTCTATAAAAATGAATTTTTTCATGATCTTTGTTTCTAAATGACCTGTAGTTTTCTTAACATTTGAGTAGTATTAATTAGTCACTAATAATTTTTGTGTGATATTTCTGTGTGAGGCGCTATTTTGAGTATTAAAATACTTTATTATTTTAAGCATTAAAATACATGTATTACTTTATGTAAAACTCACAATAACTCAATGAGTTAAGTATTATTATTAACACAAATGATGTGGCTGAAACAAAATCTAAAGAAGAGACTGACCAAGATGACACGGTCAGTGGCTGCAGGAGGACTGGAACCCAGATGATCAGACCCCAGAGTCCATCTTTGAAACACAATGCAGAGTTAAAGTTATAAAATCCACATATGGACTGATAATCTGCTGGTAAGTAGATTGCACCTTAAAATATTCACATTTCCGACATACAGCACAGTTTCATGACAAGCAGTTGAGATAATTGCAAAATAATCCATACTGTTAATTCATTTTCCTAGTATACAAAATGCTTTATTTTTAAATCGGAAAGGAAACATTCCTGTAGCTTGTTAATGTGTGGTTAACATACTGTCTTTTCGAAAGTCATTTCTCCTGGTAATTTTTAGCAAGCAGGAATTAGTTTAGAGAAAAGATTTTTTTTTTTTGCTTAAACCTTTTTTAGTTGCAATCTTTTTAAAAACTCAAAAAAAATAGAAGAGACAAAATCATTAACAGTTTCTTTTTCCTTACAAAAAATTAATTGCACTTCTGGAAGCATTTGAAGCGATTTCATTACCTTCTCCTTCCTGCTGGGTGTTCTGTTTCCTAGTGAAATCCACACATAAACTCATCCCCAGCCAACAACAAAACGTTAGCTTTCAAAACTAAACAAAAGCTGCATGTGAATAAGCTAGGCTAAACAATAGCACCAATGGAAAGACGTGGGCATGGCAGGGAAGGGGAGAGTTAAGGATGGGGAGAAAGCAGGAGGAGCCCGGCTTGCTCCCTCTGATCTGGGGTAAAGTCAGAAACACGGGCACATTCATCCCCTTGGGTCTCCAGGGCTGTCAGTGAGTCACAGATCCATCTTCCTGAGTGACAGGCCCAGGGAGCCAGGACTCCCCGCTGACCCCGACTTTGTGCCTGCCTCAGGATGGCCAGCAGTCGCCAGGAGGGAGCCCCTGCACCTCCAGACAGCCCGCTGCCTGCACAGAGCTCTGGGGCAGAGGGGCCGCGGCTCAGCGAGGCCCTCAGACAAGGAAAGGGAAGTAGGGATGGATCAGATTATGGAATTTTACGGTGACAGATGAAGCAAAGACGTTACTAGGAAAGCAACTACTCATTTGTGAGGACACAAGTCTCCTCCCTGATTTTGACAAGGAAGCAAAGCGAGTCCTGTCTCTGCTAACAAAGATCTTCCACTCGTGGGCTCAGTTCTCATACAAAACCACTCCGCAATGAACAGCTATAATTCACAAACTGTGACTTTGTAATTGATCCAACAAATGCATATTTGATAGGAGCTTTGATGGCACCGTTGATTAGGAGTTGGCCTGACTCGATGGCAGTGGTTGTGCTGTTGAGTAAGCAGTGGTGTTTGGCTCAAATCTGCCAGTGGCTCTGCTGTAGAAAGGGGAGTTCATCTCCTCTGGCAAACAAGGTGACCTTGGAAATCCATTGTAGGGGCACTGCCACTTGACTCAGATTCCACTCTATGTGGGTGCGTTAGGCTTTTAGAGTTACCATTACAATTACCGGGGATACAAACCCATGGCATTGAATTGATTCCAACTCAAGTACGACAGAGTAGAAGAACTTCCCCTTTGGGTTTCTGAGGATGTAAATCTTTACCTGAGCAGAAAGCCTCATCTTGTTTCCTGCAGAATTGCTGGTTGGTTCAAGCTGCTGACTTTGTGGTTAGCAGCCTGTGTTAGTCTGGGTACATTAGACAAACAAATCCACAGAAACTCATATGTATAAGAGAGAGTTTTATAGACAGGGTAAGTGTACATGAAGAAAGCATCCCAACCCAGTGCTGTTCAAGATCCAACATTAGTTTATATGCCCGACACCAATCTACAAAGTCTTCCTCAATCTCACAAAACACACGCAATGATGCCAACTGCAGGAAGAAAGAAGAATTAGTGAATGTTTAAGCATCTCAGTGCCGGCAGGGGTCTCCACACGGCTGCTCCAGCACCCAGGGCTGCATCAGGGTAGATCCATGTGGCTTCTCCTCAGGAATGTCTTGCAGGAAGTGAACCTTGCAAGCTGAAGAAGGGAACTGATTAAGGCAGCTGCAATCTCCAACCATTAAAAAGAAAGAGACCCGAGAACTTGAAAGGCGAGGTATATTGAGCTATTTATTTCTCTGCTCTTCAACTAATCCCACATGTGTTTATTGGCTAGGTGGGCACAATAAACTAACTATCTAACAGCCCAATGCTCAACCCCCTATGCTATTTAAATAACATATTGGGCACTGGGCATATAAGGCTCTCATTTACCTGATCATGTACAGAACCAGGTATTTCCTTCTTGTTTTGCACTATAGTACAGGGCCTGGCATATATTGTAATAATAATAACCAAATGGCTCCAATTCATGATGCGTCCATGTGTGTAGAGGAATTTCCCTATAGGGTTTTCAAAGCAGATAGACCTTTTAGGAGCAGACAGGTAGACCTTTCTTCTAGGCATTTCTGGGTGGGTGCCGACCACCCACCCTTCCATTAGCTGTTGTCACCCAGGACTTCTTGTCTATAAAATATGCATGTGTTCATCATATGCATGCAGGAGATCCAATTCTATTCACGGCTAATGCAGCTCATATGTCCGTCAGTGGTGGTTTGTATGTTGCTCTAATGCTGAACAAGTTTCAGTGAGCTTCCAGAGTAAGATGGACTAGGAAGAAAGGCCTGCCTCTGCATATCATCACTGAGAATCCTATAGACTGCAATGGCCCAATCCCAAACTGATAACAGAGATGGCGCAGGGCCACGCAGCATCTGTTTTGTTATTTTGCACATGGACTGAGTCAGGATGCTCCCACCATCGCTAACAGCAATCACGTTGATTGAATCCATGAAAAGCACCAGGGTCATGAGGGAGTCATAATGGATGAAAAACTGAGCCAGCTGATTAGCCTGAATCACGTTGTCTCACTAGTTCCAGGTGTAGTGGCATCACCGAATTGGCTTCTTCTCCCACGTACTGCATCTTCAGCTTTGCAATACTTTCTTCCTAAGCCAACGCCTCAGTCGTTACGCCTCTCCTTTCAGGTCTTAAGTGTCTTCAAACCTTGATGGATGCTTTCATCGCTAGTAGCCCACTCTGAAAACCAGAGAGGTCTTTAGCTCGGTGGAGAAGGATTTATCCTTAGAATGCTGGGAAAGAGAGCTGGAATAAGTAGGGGTGAGGGCAGTGGTTAACGAAGGTGAAGGAAGATGCTGCTGGACAGAGACTATCATCGTGTGCTACAGTCAGATGGATGTGCTGTCACCCCATCTCAGTGAACAGGAACAGAAATGGGTCTGGGCAGATCATGTTCCACATGAATAGCTTAATTTTGCTGTTTGCCTATTAAAATACACCCTGATGAAAAGTGTTTCTGATGTGAGAGCCAATTTCAAGATGGATCCTTATTCCATAAAGAATACCTCTGGTCATCTAGATCTCTGGTGCCTTCCCTAAGGTGAGCGAGCTATAGCTGCATTGCACATTTTTCACTTTCAAACCATTTGGACAGCCTGGAATTGCTCTTCCAGCCAGCTCCATGTGTAGGTTAGGGTTCCTTGGGCAGTTAATCAATTGCAGTTCATGACAGGGAGAGGTCATAGGAAATTACTTTGGCTAAAACCACAGAAACAAGAGAATCTTGTCTTTCCTTTTTTTTTTTTTTTTTGGTGCCAGGGGAAATGTAAGGATCAGACTCCTCCAGACAAAGAGGCTGATCCTGCTGCTTTGACAAGTGGGCGCAGAGATAATTAGAACCAGATATGTCTAAATGGAGGAGCCAAGCTCCTTATAAGGCAGCCTTTCCCACTCTGAGCCCAAGCCTTTGTTGTGACCTCTCTGTCCTTCCTGCCTGAAGGGTGAGCTCTAGGAGGTGTGTGGAGTCCCTGAGTGGTGCACATGTGAATGCCCTGGAATGCTTACTGGAAGTTTGAGTTCACCCGAGTGCCTCAGAAGAAAGGTCTGGTGATCTGCTTTTAAAAAAAAATCAGCCACTGGACCATGGAGCACAGTTCTGCTGTGACACCTGGGAGTTGCCATGAAGCGAGTCGACTCCGCTGCAACCAGAAGGATGTGTGCAGACTGTAGGGACTTGACAGGACACCGCTCATACCCCCGTTCTGAGCCTGGGTCTGAGATGAGTCCATTTTCAGATACCAAAGCACTCCCTCCTTTCACACGTGTCACAGTAAATGCTAAGCTAGTTACCTTGTCTTACCTGTTTTCATCTTTGTGCTTTAATCTCTGTAGCATTACTTCAGAAATTGTAAAAATTTTATGACTGACGAGTGTTTTTCCCCCTGACAAGTCACAAAACTCTGTAAGCACCCTTAAAGAAATACACTAAACAGTAGCCCGGCCAATCATTCTGGGGTCTCTGTAGCCCCGCTGATCAGCTAGCATGAGATCCACAGAGAATGTGCTGCCGTCAAGCCATTCCACTGAGCAAATGACCTTTCCAAGATGGTAGCACATAACACTTGGTGATCAGATTAAATTAGCTGCCTTCCATCATTTGATTCTAAGATAAACCTCAATACAGAACAGGGATTGGCGAACATGATTTAAAAAGAAAACACAGAAAAATTTTGTGCAGACTGAGTCCAGGCAAAAATGGGAACAGGTAAATGTTGCCGTTAGTTGTCTGCCTTTTACGGATCTTTCACTATCTAGACCTAGGTGAGTTTTCGAGGGCCCGGGGAGCCTGTGTTACTGAGTGTGTATGTAACTCTGTGGACGTGCGGGTCCAGACCTGCTCTTGCACAAAAGCTGGATCGTCTAACCTCTACCACCAGCATATTCATCGGCAGCGTGTTTAAAATCCTCAACTAACACTGGCTCTGCCGTGCCGCAGATGCAGAGTCTTCCAGAAGAAACGCCCATATTTTGCTTCGCTTACGTGATCTCCTTAAGGATCCCCAACTCTGTTATTATGTAATGGTTTATTTTCTTTCATTGGTCTTCATTCAGGATGTCTTTCCTAAAGAGCAGCTAACACCACTTCAAACGTTTTTTTAAAAGGAAACATGTCAAGTGACAACTAAGGGGAAATCTTGACTGGAGCGAAAGGATCAAAGAGAAAAGAATGTTGCTGATGCTGACTTCTCAAACAGACTTACTGAGTACCCAGAGGTGGTCATTATGCACGATATAACACAGGAGAGCAAGCGCATTCAGCTAGATAGCACTTCCTACAGCAGGGTGGTGAACGGCCGGCCCTCGGCCATGTAAGGTCTGTGCAATCATCCGGACCAGCAAGCATCACAGATTTCACCAAAGCAAAGCCGTTCCAGCCACCACATTAGAGCTCAGCTAATTAAATGTTTGACCAAATATGCTGCTGCTATTAGGTGCCCTTGACTCATCGTTGGAATGAATGAAACACTGCCCAGTCCCGTGCCATCCTCACAACGTTTCTTAGGGTTGAGCCCATTAATGAAGTCACCATTTCAATCCATCTCATCAAAGGTCTTTCTATTTTCTGTTGCCCCGCTACCCTACCAAGTATTATGTCCTTTCCCAGGGACTGGGCTCTCCTAGTGACGTCTCCAAAGTACAGGACATGGAGCCTCTCCATCACTGCCTCTGGGAGCATTCTGGGTATAAATCTCCAAGAGAGAACTTTAAAGCATTTCAATAGATCACTAACCATTAACAGATTACTAACCTTAGCTGGTCACCATTCCTCAGGGAGATGGATGGACGCAGTGGCTGCAACAATAGGCTCAAACACAGCAACAATTGTGGAGATGATGCGGGACTGGGGAGTGTTTTGATCTGTTGTACACAACTGACTCGATGGCACCTAACAACAACAACACGAATCACATAGTAAATAACAATAACAATCATATAATAAGCTAATTAAAAGTGTCTTCAAATATAGGTTCTAAAATGACATATTTTGAAATTATATCTAAGTATTTTGTATTTTTTATACAACATATTGTTAATGTATTTGGTTGTGAAGTCTTTGAAAGGGCTGATAACACGCCTCACATGATTATATCTGGCAAAGGTATTTGTCCCCCTCCCACCTTCCACCATCCTACATATTGCCAACAATTGTCATTAGGAATGTGTGTGTGTGAGTGGGGTGTGTATGTATGCCTCTCAAATAAAATAATAATAAATCATATTCACTGGTATATTTGAAGAACAACTCTTTATCATTAACTAGAATTCACCATCCATTTAAGAATGGTTTATTTATTCGAAAGCCTAGTAACACAATTATTTCACAAGATCAATAACATTAAATTATATGATCGCAAACTATAAGAAAATGTGAGTTAGGACTTGATGGAGCCCCTTTGAACAAGATAATAACTCCTCGCCTAATATCTATAGTCAATATTATATTTAATGGTGAAAAAGTATAACACCTCTCTCTAACATAAAACATAGATTAGGAATGTTCATTATTACCACTAACGGTCTAAATTGAATTTGCTGAACAAGAAACAAATAAACTAACTAATATTTCTGCCTGACCTTTCAGATTAATGTAGTCGTCTCCGGGAGCCCTGGAGGCATGGGACCGCGTTGTGGAAACTCTCTCCTCTGGCCTGTTCTCCGCCACTTCCCTTCCCACTTCTTTCCTCCTTTCATCTCAATACTATGAAAGGACCTTCCGAGGTAGTCTACTTTTTGGGTGCCCTAGTTCATTGTCCCACCCCCTCATCCCCAAACGGGGTCACGGATGAGGAGTAGGAGCTGTCCCTTTCCCTCGGTCCTCCCCGGGGCTGCCTCCCAGTCACGCATCTTTGGTTTAACATATCTCCCAGCTGAAGGCAGCACGAATGTACAGCAGTACCGGAAAGTTTTTTTGCATACCTTATGGATTTTAAAGCCATACAGTACAGTGGGCTTTACTGCCTCTACTGCAGTGTGATTATCATGTCCAATAAGTGTCAAGCAGCCGACTAAATGGTTCTCATTAGCATAACTCGACCTTTCCATATTTGTGCAGGGCCTTACTCTATCTTTAAAAGATGGAGTTAAGTCAGCAGTTCAACTTACTGGACACGTGTATTAGGCACATTTTAAAAATTAGCTCCTACTCCTACACAACATACATACTCCCAAACCATAAGCAATTTCCAGTAAACACTGGTGTGGGATGTCTAACTCAGTACACCGAACTTCAGGAATAGATTTAATCAAGGAATTAATTGTAGATCAGAGACATTTTCCCACATGGTAAATTTATTTCTTTAACTTTCTAGAATCAAGTTTCAGAAGAAGCAGGAGGGAATGTAATAGATATTATTTTGGTAACTGCTATATTTCATCTCATTTTTATACCAAATATGCCAAAAAATGGTTTTAGTCTTAAAAATAGAATAGCATTTGTTTTAAATTATTCCTTTTCCTAGACTGTCACAGATCACATGAGCCTTTTGTTATGTGAACTATACGCATAATTTAATGGTAGTCTATTTTCAGTGGAGAGTCTACAGGGTGTGAACATGTTTATATATTTTGCTTGGCAAACAAGAGTCAGACTTTCAGGACAATTCATGAAGAACAAATACATGCAAATTTTATAATGTATAAAAATAAACATTTGGGGACAATATTTACTGGACTCTAAGTGAAAACAGACATTTTTATGAGTTAGCTAATGTAAAAACTTCAGAAGAAGGAAAATGTATGCCAAAAGGTGTATTTTATATTTCTCCTTGTCTCTAATGTGGTGCAAAGAGGCAGACCAGTTACTAGATTTGGAGATTGTTCCTGATACCCACACGACATAAGCTGTGTGTAAGACTGGGCGGCCTCAAAATATGCTTGCAGAGGTAAGAATACTGACAAGACCAGGAACTGTGGCATTATTAAATCATAAATCACACTCAGGGAGGGAGCACATATTCGTTTTCATTTTGTAATGCAAGCAGAAAATATTAAATTACCCGTGAATCCCACATAACTATTAACAGGGGGGAGGGGAGAAGCATTATTTCAAGTTAAGGGGAAAAAAAGAAAGGAAAAGTAGAAAAAATGAATCAAAAGAATTTTTAACAAGATGGGAAACTGATGGATATACGCAGTCATCATCTTTCACACATTTGATTGGGAAAAGGTGGACTCATTAGCAAACCTAATTTAATAACACTGACCCAGTGGGTATTGTGGTATTAATTGATATCTATACTGTACATTATATTGCAAATCCTGTGAATTTGGTAGACTCATATTTTTGAAATACTGGATTTCTAACAAGAAATCCAACCATGCAAAATAGGTTGCTAAAATCACCGCGGTTTCTGCGTTATTACTAAAAGGAAAACTGAAATTTATACAGGCAATATCAAAGAAAAGTAATACATGCCTTTTCATTAGCATTTGGAAAGAGAAATTACTTTGTACCTACTCCAGGGTAAAATTAGCATTCTAGAGTAGCCACTACTGGATTAAAAATTTGCTTACTTTAAATGGAGCTTTATATAAAAAAATAAGGCTAGTTTTAAGGAATAGTGATGTTACAAAGGGAAAAAGTACTTTCAGTGAAAAACAATAAATTCAACAATACTTGATCCTTTTTTTAGCTACATAAATGTAAATCATCACATTGACAATCTCACTTTTACCTTCTTATGTAATTCACTTCATGAAATCATAAAAAAAGGGAGAAATGCAGAACTTGGTAGTACATCTATTTGTATGATTAAATATTGGGTGTCTTTAGATAAAAAGAATATAGTTCCACAAATGTGAAAACATTAGTAAAACATTTAATGCAGTATATAAAGAACTTACAAAGTGAAGACGCATACATTCATACATACACACACACATACATCAAATTTTTAAACAAAACCTGACACTGTAAGCAAAATGAAAGTAATGATTTTTTTAACAAGATTTTGTCAGTCATTAGAAACAATAAAAAGTCACCAATATTCTAAGTTGGTATTTAACAATGTGCATGAAAAAAATCAACAGAATTGAGAGGGAAAACCTGTCATTTACCAGGGAGTAATTATAGTCCACAGAGTTGACTCTTTCTTCACTGAAGACAGACGTTCCTTAAAATGATGGTGATTACAAAGGTGGACATTGCACTTTTCATGATTTAATGTTTAAAAATGAAGCGATTGCTACATACCTGTAATTCTCAAAATGTTCTCAATCCAGACTTTATCAACAAACAACACTGTGGGTGACCCCAATAAGAGAAATCATTCCCCAGAATTATTAGAAAGGATGGTTTTTTTTAATATTAAAGGAGCATGTTTTATTTTTTTCTTTCTTTCTTAGAATAATAGACAGACACAAATCAAAAGGAATTAATTCTTTAGAAAGAGAAAAAAAATGTTACTTATTGCCAAAGCAAAATATAAGGTCTCTTCAAACTTCGAAAGGCTGGTTTTATATCTTTTGCAATACCAACAGGTTTGCTGAATTTTATTCAAGACTAATTAAAATAAATTAGTAATTTATGACAGTAATACCAGTCACATAATAATGTTTATAGCATTGCACTTAAAAACATAAACCATGAATCTGCACCCATCTTGAATCTCTTTATTGTCCCCATCAAAAGTAATGTATTGTTCTTTCCCTTCCTGAAAAAAATCCTTCCTCAACTGCTAGATGAGATGAAGCGAGGTAACTCTGTGTGTGTGTGTGTGTTTGTGAGTGTGTGAGTGTGTGTGTGTGTTTGCGTGTGTGTGTGTGAGTGCGTGTGTGAGTGCGTGTATGTGTGTGTGTGTGTGAGTGTGTGTGAGTGTGTGAGTGTGTGTGTGAGTGTGTGAGTGTGTGTGTGAGTGAGTGTGTGTGAGTGTATGAGTGTGTGTGTGTGTGTGTGTGTGTGTGTGTGAGTGTGTGAATGAGGGAAGCAGGCGATGGCGCAGAGCGCAAGCAGGGTGAGCACTGGGAGGCAGGGATGTCAGGGCCTAGCAGGGTGAGGGGTAGCTTTATGCAGGGAAGAGGAAATCAAAGGCTGGCTAAAAATCAGAAGGACTTCATCCAGAGGAAGCAGGCCCTGAATGTCAGAACCTGAGGAGGAAAAGAAAGGAGTCCCCAGGGAGCTGTGGCCCAGTGGGAGGTGTTGGTGTCTGAGACGGATGGAAGAGCAGCTTCACTCAGGGGTAACCGGTAAGAGGGGTCAGAGCTCAAGAGGAGGGGTGAAGATGGGAATCTGGTGAGGGGTGTCACAAGCCAGTGTAGAGAAAGTGGGCATCCGGAGAGGGACTATGGGAGCAGTCAGAGTTTGTGCAGGGCAAGGACCCGTCCACGTTGTGGAGGGCAGAAGATGAGGAAGCAGCGCCTCGATACAAGAGGCATCCACGTAGGAGAAGCTGACAGCAGATCGCATCAGGGCGTTGGGCAAATAAGTAAATTCATGAAAGATAAGTGAGCACAAGTTTCTTTATTTTGGAAGAGGGAATTACAAATACAGGAAGGGAGAAGACAAGAAAGAACAGATGAGTAGTTTTAATCTGTGTATGTAGGCTTGTGTGTCTTAGCTCCACCCACTGAGAGGAACAGCGGTGACAGCTCAATAACAATGAGCATGTCTATTATTCATAGCTTGGCTTTCCAATATTTTCCACATAAAAGAATCACAGTTTCTTAAAGAAAGGATTATTTTTAGTACTGGAAATGGGAAATTACAAGATAAGAAATGTTGTGTATAAAGTAAGGAAGTGGTAAGAGCATGTTAAGAAGTGGTTTAAAGAGCATAAACGCCAGTTGTGATATGCTCTTCAGGTCAAATTTGAGACAATTTGAACATCAAAATATCAATCATAATGGACTATACAATATAACAGCATGTAATAATTGTCTAGACAAAATCACAATAACATTGGGCTATGACTCACTGACTAGGTTAATAGGTCAATAAATAAATTTATGAAAATTTGAAGAGTATCAGGATAGTTACAGTATCAAAGTATCTCTCCGTAAGATCATTTTTTCTTTAAAAGCAAGAGGAGAGCATTACAGTGAATAATCCTTGCAGATACCATGGAAGCAGTTTGCTGCTTCTGTTTCCTCTAGTCTGGCTGGGGGTCCCTTTCGGGTGGCATCCAAGCACTTAACTCCTCAGTAATTGGGCTCCCTCATCAGTGAAAATTAGTCCACCTTTAACCAAATATAGGAAAACTGAAGATCTCAAGGAACAGCTATGATTCATTCTTTGGAAAACTCGAGGTCAACAGCACACGCTATGTCTTCTCTCTGATACCTTTTATCAATACTCAAAACGCAAAGTTCTTTATGCTCCCAACCTCTCTGCCAGGTGTTCCCCCTCCTCCCTGGAGTCAACATCCCACTGTTCTTTACCATCCCAGGCGTTCATCGGCAAAACGTGGAAACCTCTTCTTTGGCACATCAGCAAAATACCCCATTGCTTATCTGTTGGCTCATCTGCCTCCTGCCTTTACCTGAAAGTGGAATGTCCTCAAGAAAATGGCTTCCTCTGAACCCCTCACTAGTAGAGTCAGGTTCTTTGTTCAAAATTCACTTTCTTCAGAGTAAAAATGTGAGCATTACACCACATTCTTCGGCTTTTCCAAACCGCTACTTATCAACCCTCATCTCAAAATTAAAGTCTCCGGTGCTCAGGCTCTGTGATTATATACCATCCATTGACTTTTCTTGACAATATCATTTGTTCACTGCATATTTCAGCTTTAGTCTTGCTCTCCGCCCTTGAATTCTGTTATTCTCTTGGTTGCCTATCTGGATAAATGCACTGCAATGAATTATTTAATGGGGCTCTTCTAAACATAGTCTTTGTTATTCCCCAAATGACTTTTCCCTGATAGGATTGTACGATTATTCTATGAGTGATTGTTGACAGGGCTAATTGTAATTTCTATCCTATTGGTAAAAATAGGAGCCATCTCTGAAGCAAGAGAGGGATCTTACTACCAGCAGAAGAGGGCCAGCATGGAGCAAGTCCTGTGGACTCAGAGATTCCTGTGCTTCGAGACTCCACGATCCAGAAGCCAGGTTTCACACCAGAGAAGTGGCAGAGGTGCAGGAGTTACCGAACAGAACCCGACAGGAGAGAGATTGGCGGAATTCCCAGGCCACAGAGCAAGTAAGGCCGAGTACTTGTGGAGTACCATGCTTCCAGGTACGTCATTGGAGGGGCTAGACTTGTCAAGGGTTTCATCTTCTTGGATCCACAATCAGTGATCAAGAAAGCAGAAGTCAAGAAATCAAACAATGTATGTCATTTAGGAAATGTGCTGCATAAGACCTCTTTCAAGTGTTGAAGAGAAAGATGTCACTTTGAGGGCTAAGGTGTGCTTGACCCAACCTATGGTATTTTTCAATCACCTCCTAGGTATGTGAATATTGCACAGTGAATGAGGATAAGTGCAGGATAATTTATGCATTTGAATTATGTTGCTGGTGATGAATCTGAAAGTACTATGGTGTGTTAGTCTGGGTAGACTAGAGAAACAAATTCATAGACACTCATATATGTGTAAGAAAGAGGTTTATATACAATAGCAATTGAATATTGAGAAAACATCCCTACCCGGTCCAGATCAAGTCCATAAGTCTGATATTAGTCCATATGTCCAATACCAATCTATAAAGTCCTGTTCAGACACATGAAATACATGCAATGATGCTGAATGCAGGAAGATCACAGGCAAGTGGGTGGGAATTCCTGTGGATCCGGTGGCATTATAAGCATCTCAGTGTTGCCAGGGGTCTCTATGTGGCTTCTCTAGGTCCAGGGATCTAGTTGCCTTGCGGTAGGTTCACATGGCTTCTCCAGCTTCCGGGGTGTAGCGCCATGCATCTTGTCAGTAGATTGTCTCCAAGGGAGTGAGCAGAAGTGATAAAAGTGTTTCCTGCCTCCAAGGAGGAAAAACCAGATTTCCCAGAATCCTTAGAAGAAGGCCATGCCCACACAGAAGCCTCACTGGCTATGGCACGATTGACAGAGACATGGCACTTTCCATGGCCTCCTATGCATACGAAATTTGGAAACTGAATAAGGAAGCCTGCAGAGGAATACATTCATTGAGTTGTGTTGCTGTCAAAGAATATTGGAAGTAGCACGGACTGCTGAAAGGACAACCAAGTCTGTCTTAAAAGAAGCATGGCCAGAGTGCTTCTTGGAGGAAATGATGGGGAGACTGCACCTCACATACTTTGGACATGCTGCCAGGGGAGACTGGTTCCTTTAGACGGCTATCACGCTTGGTAACGTGGAAGGGCAGTAAAAAGAAGGCCCTTAAAGAGATGGGTTGGATGGCTGGCCCCACTATGAGACATGATGCCCCTCAGTGACTAAGGGCGATACAGGGGACAGCACCGGAGACACAGTGTGGGAATTGCACCTGACCTGATCCCACCACACCGAGGCAAATCACTGGGGGAGTGCAGCGGAACAGCAAGGGAATGGAGTGGCAAGGTCCCCAGGGAATGCTGAAAGTGGGCTTTGGGGCCAGGGCGTGGTGCCCCAACAGACTGGACTGGAAAACGCTCCTAAGGGCTAGCAAACGATCCCTGAACTAACTACAAGCTTTTCTCTTGTGAACTGTTTTATTCTGTTCTTTGTCAGTGGTTTGTTTTTGTTGTTTTGTTGTCTGGTTGTATACTGTTGCTTTGTTTTCTTCTGTCTAGTTTTCGTGCATGTTAGTGACTCCACAGGTCTGTCTGAATAGGACAGGCTGGATGAACTATCTGGAGGAAAAACAACGGGACCGACAGTCTGGGGGGACTTGGGGTGGGGGGGGTAGGGGGGGGTAAGGAAGTGGTGTTAACAAACCCAGGGACAAGGGAAAAACATGGGACCCCAAATGGTAGAGAAGGGGGAGTGGCAGGCCTGGTGGGAAATGATCAAGGGTAAGGTTGCTTAGAGAAGAGGTATACTCTAGCCCAGGTGGCGATGAAGCATGGTAGTAGGGCAGGAGGAAAGTCAAGGGAGATGGAGGAAACAGCTAGGAGTCAAAGGGCATTCATGGAGGTCTAGACAAAGACATGTACATGCAAATATATATAGGAAGATGGGGAAATAGATCTATGTGTCTATATTTATAGGTCAAGTATTAAGGTGGCGGAAGGACCTTGGGCCTCTACTCAAACACTCCCTCAATGCATGAATACCTTCTTTTATTAAATTGGAACTCTATGATGCTCACTCTCCCAACACAACGGCTGGAGCCAAAGTGGGTGAACAAGTAAATGTGGTGAAGAAAGCTGATGGTGCCCGGCTATCAAAAGAGATAGTGACTGGGGTCTTAAAGGCTTGAAGATAAACAAGCGGCCATCTAGCTCAGAAGCAACAAAGTCCACATGGAAGAACACACCAGCCTGTGTGATTGAGTGGTCCCAAAGGGATCAGTTACCAGGCATCAAAGAACAAAAAATCATATCATTGACTGCACACCTCCATGATAGGATCGCTGAAGGCAAATGGGTGCATAAGCAAATGTGGTGAAGAAAGCTGATGGTGCCCGGCTATCAAAAGAGATAGTGTCTGGGGTCTTAAAGGCTTGAAGGTGAACAAGCGGCCATCTAGCTCAGAAGCAAATAAGCCCACATGGAAGAAGCACACCAGCCAGTGCGATCACGAGGTGCCCAAGGGACCAGGTATAAGGCATCATGCAAAAAAAAAAGATATAAGTGTGTGTATGTATGTGTATATATGTGTATATGTATATATGTATGTATATATATGTATATATATATCATATTAAATGAGGGGGGAAGTGCAGAGTGGAGACCCAAGGCCCAAGTGTCGACCAATGGAGATCCCCTCATAGAGGGGTTTAGGAGAGGAGATGGGTTAATTAGGGTGTGAGGTAGTATCGATGAAGAACACAGCTTTCCCCCGGATCCTGGATGCTTCCTCCCCCCAACTACCATGATCCGAATTCTACCTTGCAGGGCTGGATAGGACAGAGGCTGTACACTGGTGCATATGAGGGTTGGAGGTACAGGGAATCCAGGGTGGATGATACCTTCAGGACCAAGGGTGTGAGGGATGATGCTGGGAGAGTGGAGGGTGAGTGGGTTGGAAGGGGGGAACTGATTACAAGGATCCACATGTGACCTCTTCCCTGGGAGAGGGACAGCAGAGAAGGGGGGAAGGGAGACTCTGGATAGGGCAAGATATGACAAAACAACGATGTATAAATTACCAAGGGCATATGAGGGAGGGGGGAATGGGGAGGGAGGGGCGAAAAAAAGAGGACCTGATGCAAGGGGCTTAAGTGGAGAGCAGGTGCCTTGAGAATGATTGGGGCAGGGAATGTATGGATGTGCTTTATACAATTGATGTATGTATATGTATGGATTGTGGTAAGAGTTGTATGAGTCCCTAATAAAATGTAAAAGAAGAAAAGAGAAAAAAATGATTAGGGCAAAGACTGTACAGATGTGCCTTATACAATTGATGTATGTATATGTATGAACTGTGAAAAGAATTGTATGAGCCCCAATAAATTGTTAAAATAAAAAAAAATTTAAAAAAAGAGATGGGTTGGTACTATGGATGCAAAGGAAGGGTTGGGAGGATGGTGTGGGGCTGGGCGATGTTTTTTTCTGATGTGCATCAAGTCGCTACGGGTCAAAACCAACTCGATGGTACTTAACAACAACACGTTTGCTGACTCATGGCGCTAGAGCTGAGAACCGTCAGGTTGAGGCTTATGGCAGAATGGCTCGCCTTGGGGCATTCATTGGCAACCCTACACGAGTTTTACAACATGACAGGAGCAGGGGCATTGGGCCCTGTGGCAGAAAGACCAGAGAGAGGCTTTTCTGAGGGCAGGACTGAGAAGAGGATGTGCTGTGTGGATAATTGTATCCTGAGCACCTGTAACCTGTTACCTCCCTCGAAAACACAATGATCATGAGTATTGTCTGTCAGTGCTATGTGGCCATTTGCAAGGACTTATCAAACCCATCTGAGAAGGTAAGCGTGGTGCCTGGAATGGACGGAGAGTGAGCCAAAGCTGACCTCAGACTCTAAGGAATGGGCCTTGGCCAGCTCATGCTGACGATGGTGATCTTCTTTACCCTTGATTGCTGGGGGAAGTTGGATGTCATCCCCACATCACTTTTAAAAATAATAACCCACCAAATACCCTGATCTGTCCATTTTTTGATAAGTCTCCATGCTAGTGACCTTGTCAATGACTTATTTCCATGCTTACACCTTGGGGCTTGCCATCTCCTGGAACTCCACCTGTGAATATTTATATTCACTATGTGTATATACAATACATATGGTATATTTATATACCACTATAATTCTTTCTCATCAGCCTCGCGTCCTTCAAACTTTACATGGAATGGTGATACTATACTTAGCCTTTTACTTAGTATTGTGTAGTTTTCTAGTGACTCATTGGTCTTGCCATATCCCGATTTTTCTCTCCTCACCTTGGCTTCCATGGTGTATCCCTGGGCCATAATTTTGTCATTCTTACCTGCTTTTGCCCTAATGTCCTTCCTTATTACTCATCTGACAAAAGTTTAATCCTTAATCATTTCAAATGTTTGCTCTCTAAAGACCTACGCATACGCTGTTATCCAGTACATGAAATATAAGCCTCTTTTACATTTCAACCAAACACATAACATAACTCAAAGGAATCTGGCTGCATGCTAGTCATGTTTCTGTGCCATTTTCCAATATGGCTTCTTCAGATCTTTGCATCTTCTCAAATACCTTACTCTACCCACTCCCCTACCTCTTCCCTCCAGGCAATATCCATCGAAAGTGTATTTTCTTCCATTCTTGTCATCAAATTTAAAACTGAGCTGTATTCATGCCAGTGGATCCATTGATCCCTCTTCATTCGTATTCCACTTGAAAAATGCCTCTCCTTCAAGGCTATTTCCTGATCTGTACTCAGAATCATGGCCCTTCTTGTGTCTCCAGTGACACCCTTGATTATCTTCTCACTTCTAGATTTTCAGTCTCCTGCATGAATTTTTTTAACATTAATACCTAATGTGCTCAAATTTCTTACCAAACACTACCCCATTTGACCTGTGGCACTACCCTGACCACCTTCAATTTGTATATGGGTTACAAGAACCTAGACTTTCCTGAAATCTATTATTTTCAGTCCCTAGTCAGTGTTACTTTGATAACTGAGGTAGTTAGTTTATTGTGTCAACCTGACCGATAAACACATGTGGGGTTAATTGAAGGATGGAGAGATACATAGCTCAGTGAGCCATACCTTTGAAGTTCTTGGGTCTTTTGCTTTCGGATGGTTGAACCAGGGTGCAGCTGCCTTAGCCAGTTTCCTGATTCAGCTGGCAAGGCTCACTTCCTGCAAGACATCCCTGAGGAGAAGCCACATGGACCTGTCTCGATGCAGCCCTGGGTGCTGGAGCAGCCGTGTGGAGACCCCTGCCAGAGCTGAGATGCTTACATGTTCAGTTCACTGACTTGGCTTTCTTCTTGTAGTTGGCGTCATTGCATGTGTTTTGTGATATGGAGGAGAACTTTGTGGATTGATGTCGGACATATGGGTTAATGTTGGACTTGTGGGCTTGGGCAGCACTGGATTGAGATGTTTTCTTCGTGTGCATTTAACCTTTATATAAAACGCTCTCTTATACATGAGTTTTTGTGGATTTGTTTCTCTGAAGTACCCAGACTAATACAATAACACATAGGTGTTTTTTTTTAATGGATCCCCTGCTTGGAAATCTCTAAAGGCTCCCATTATCTGCAGCATAACATTCAACATTATTTTCATAAAAGCCTGGACACCATCTACTTCTTTTACCTCTCCATCATACCTTCCATTGAAAATAGTATCAAACATGTAATTTCTGGAATACATCACTGTTTCATCTATCTTAGCTTAAAAAGATACTCCTTTTTCTGAATAAATGAGCCTTGATGGCATTGTGGACTCTAGTAAATGCAAGGTCAGCAGTTCTAAATCACCATCTGCTCTTTGGGAGAAAGATGGGACTTTCTACTCCTGTGAAGAGTTGCAGTCTCAGAAACTCACTGGGACAGTTCTGCCCTGTCTTATAGGGTTGCACTCAGTTAACATTGACTCAATGGCAGTGAGTGGGAGTCTGATCAGAACCTTTTTAGCTTTCATTCTTCAGTTGGATAAAATGTTCTCATTCTTTACGTGTACATTTTGATGGTGTTGCTTTGGAGAAGTTTTCCTGTCTGCCATGACAAGATTTTGTTCTGTAATACACCATCATGCTATATAATGCTTACCCTCTACCTAAGACAGCAAACTACCGGGGTTGCCTACGTTCTCGTGCTATCTGGAATGCACACGCCTCATGTGCAGGGATCAATTGTGCCTTACATGCCTTTTTCATTCTATTGTCTAGCTCAGTAACTTGTACAGATTAGGCACTCAGTAATGTTTTGCTAATGAATGGTTACACGCTTGAATAAAGATGGACAAAATATCTTTGACCATCACAAAGAGGTCAAGAGACTAATCTCTAAAATTGATTTTTAAAAACCGCAACAGCTTAATAAGGAAAAGACAATAATAACCCAATCAAAAATGAGCAAAAGACATGAACAGACAATTCCCCAAAGATAACATCCAACAAACTTATGAAGAAATGCTCATGATCCCTAGCCATCCAGAAGATCCAGGTCAAAAGCAATGATGAGTTAGCACGTTGCTCTAACAATGACAACTAAGACATACACACCACGTTCATCACAGCAATGTTCACAATAACAAGAAGATAGAAACAAGCTAAATAAATGTCCATCAATAGAAGGATGGATAAAGAAACATTGGTACATGCACACAATTGAATTCTATCATTAAGAATCGACATGATGATTCTATCATGATGGATAGACCTAGAGAATATTATGTTGTGATTCGCCAATCACAAAAGGACAAATATTATATGACACCACTGTTATAAGGGGGAAAAAACCCCAAGGACAATAAGATAAAGTTTTTCACACCTAAGGGAAAAGACTTCGGAGTTTGCCAAAGAGGAGAAGGCAAGAGGTGGGGGATAAAGCTATAAGCTAGACCAGGCCTCAGGAAACTTTTGAGACAGAAGATCCTATCATGTCCCTCAGAACAATTAAAAAATTATTCGAGAGTCATAAATATAATTTTACAATCAAATGAAATCACCAGAATTATCTGAATTATATCTTTTAAATAAAACTAAGATTATTTTACTTTCGTTTTCAATTTTACATCCAGATGCATGTATGTATGTACCAAAAGGGCCTCATACAGCTTGAGAGTCAATGTTTGCCACTCCCTTAGCAAAATAGTTAATATGTGTTGATTTGAATAAAGTGGAATATTCTGATCCACTGGAAGGAGAAGGGAAATCAAGGAGCTAGAGAGAGTACACTGATTGGTGATTAGATTAGTACTTTAGATTTTGGAATACAAAGTGAATGATCTGAAATGCAACCCCCACCTAAATTACAATAATTTTTTTTAAGTGTATAGAGCCAGGTGGAGGCTCCATTGAGAAACAATAGCTTCATGTTTTGATATTTTTGTTTAATAAATATTTCTGTGATTTATATCCTTCGGTATGGATTATGACTCAATGTGAAAAAGACTAAAGTCTTCACATCTGGAACGAGGAGGTAACATTTGATAAATGGAGAAAAAGTTGGAATTGTCGAAGAGTTTTGTCTTGCTGGGATACACAGTCAGTCAATGTTCACAGAAGCAAGAGATGAGATCAGAAGATGTATTGTGTTAGGCAAATGTTCTGCACAAGGCCCCTTTAGCGTATTGAAAAGCAAGAGGGTTACTTTGAGGAATAAAGTGTGCCTGAGCCACCTGATCCAAGCCATGATATTTTCCGTTGCCTCATATGCATGTTCAAGTTGAGCAGTAAAGTGGAAGACCCAGGATGAATGGATGCATTTGAACAGCGGTGCTGGAGAAGCATATTTGAAAGTACCATGGACTGCTAAAAGGACAAACAAATCTGTCTTAGAAGAACTGCCAGAGTGTGCCTGAGCAGCAAGGATGGCAAGACTTTTTGTCTTATGTACTTTGGACATGTTAAGAGAGACCAGTCCCTGAAGAAGGACATCATACTTGGTAAAGTGGAGGGGCAGCAAAACAGAGGAACGGTCTCCATGAGATGGATTCACACTGTGGCCGCAATAATGGGCTCGGGCCATAAGAACAATTGTCAGGATGGTGCGGGACTGGGAAGTGTTTCATTCTGTTGTGCACGGGGTTGCTATGGGTCGGAACTGACTTTGGCACCTACCAAGAATAGCAACAGGATTTTATATCAGAAAAAGAAAAAGATTGAATGAGTGGATTGTTGTAAAAAAGGATTTTCTAATGTTATCAAATTTATATTTTAAAATGAATAAGTTTAAGAAATAGAATGATTCATAAACAACCAAAATGGGTTGATGAGCAGAAGCTTCTTTTAATACAATAATAATGGTAATTAAGGCAAGCCATATCATTATAAGGGGAGAAGCTATGCATACAAATAGGAGGAGATGTTAGTTAGATGCTACTTTAAACAACTATTTGTTTATATCTTTCCTCGGCATTAGTGATAAAATATATGATAAGAAAAGCGATAAAATAATATTGCATTTTGGTAGCATTCAAAGCACTTTGATATCACAACTGAAAAGAAAACTAAACATTTTTCTCTTTTTAATCAGAATTTCTCCCTTGACCTATGACATCTCTGGTCAACTTCAACTGGCATATGGACTATTACATTCCTTGCTTTCCTGAAATCCATTTTTCAGAAATAAGAATCATATTTTCTTGTCAGGGTGCGGGGTTCTCCAACATTTGAACAGGTTCTCAGGAACAATTTTGTGATTTTGGAAAATATTAAAGACAGACAGCGGACCACAGGGGCTCATTGTTCCATGTCAGGACTGAGAGCATGAATGTATTTAAATTCAAAAGTAACACATGTCATACAGCCAACATATAACATAATCAATAGGTACTATCAGAAGTGGGAAACATAATAAACGAGGAATGAGGTGAGTCATCATCTTGACCTGGGGCTAGTTGACCTCAGACCCCACCCACAATCTCCCATCCCACCCAACACAGAGCCTTCCGCAGGGGGTTGCTACATTTTAAGGCAGTTTGGCAATGGGACTTGATTGCTCTTAGCTCCAGATAACCTCCAGGCACAGGGAACAGGCAGGTGCAAGGATGAGACATCTTTTATGGTTGCTCCTTTATGACAGTGCCTTTATGGGGGGCTATTGACAGGACTGTGCCCAGTCAGGAGACTGTGGATTCAGATTTATTTATATCTCATAGCTGTGAGGGTCTCCCCCACCGGAGTCGGCTCTCCAGACCAGTAATTATGAGCACAGAGGATTTAGCTGCATGGCATTCACACCCAGTCCCTCAGTTTACCACAAATCCCATTATCTTTTGATTCTACTTTCCCTCAAAATGTTCAAATACCCCTTATATATTATGGTGAGCTTTCTCCCTCTGGTTGTTTTTCCAGATCTTCCTCCCACCCTATTGATTGGTCATGAAAGCAAAATTGCTGCAGATTGAACTGAACCCAGCTCTCAGGGCAGCTGACCAACAACAATCCACAGCCCTGGGGACCGCCTTTCCCCGGGGCTCAAACCTCACATTCCATTCTGGTCATGCTTTCCCTTGTTAATCCTGGCTCCAGATCAAAAAATAAACCAGAAGCGGAGGATTTGTTGAGTACTTCTCCAGTGGCCAACGTTGGCCTTGATTTTTTATCATAAAAATGATTTTCAGTGTATCTATCTGAGACATTTCAGGGGGAGATGAGGCCGTCTGCTCCCATGAAGATTTCCAGTCTAAGAAGTGATGTGCAGAGTCGCCCTGAGAAGGAATGGACTGCATGAGAGTTGGTGGGGCTACGAGTTGTTGAACTGTTTGCTGAGACATGCAGGTACTGCATGTATTTTACTTAAATTAACGAGATGCATAAGCTCCTTATAAAGGTACGACGATTCTTCAGAAAGCCTCCACGGCCTTATTTTAATGCATGAGGTAAATGATAGGTTTTCCATTTAGGGACATTTCTTTTCAAGAGATCCACTTGAAAAGTCACAATTGAAACCATACCCAGAATGACAAAGACACAAGTAACTACCTGGAGAAGTTTTATTTCTTTCTGAGTGAAGATAAATGTAGGTGTCTCTGTTTAGGTAGGTGATTTTATTTTCCCTGGTTTTGTTCACGAAGTCTTACAGCACACTCAACACATCCATCAGTCTGCTCAGTCCGTGATAACAGCTTACGCTGTAGTACTTAGAAGGGGCCAGGGGAGCTGGGGCGTTACTGTTCCTGACCGAGAAGGAGTTGGTTCCCACTCAACCTTCTCTGCAACAGACTGAAAGACAGCCCCGTCCTTCACCACGCTGCTGGTAGGCTTGAACCCATTGCTGCAGCCACTGGGTCAGTTAACCTCACTAAAGATTTTCCTTTGCCACTGAGCCCCTACAAAGCACGATGTTCTTTTCCAGGGCCTGGTCTCTCCTGATAACAAAATCTTTGAGATGAAATGTTGCTATCCTGGCTTCCAAGGAGCAGTCTGGCTGTACTTCTTCATTTGTTCCTTTGGTAGTTCACAGTACTTCCAAGATTCTTCACCAACAACACAATTCAGCAACACAATTCAAATGCATCCAAGTTTTCTGAGCTCTTCCTCATTCACTGTCCAGTGTTCACATGTAAATGAAGTGATTGAATATGCATGGCTTGGGTCAGGTTCACCATGTCCTCAAAGTGACAGCCTTGCTCTTCAATATTTTAAAGAAATTTTTAAATGGCCTAGATTTTAAGATTGACCCAGTGCAGGATGTCATCTGTTTTCTCAACTGCTACTTCCTGAACATTGATTGTGGATCCAAGTAAAATGAAACCCTTGACAACGTCAATGTTTCATCTGTTTATCATGATGTTACCTAGTGGTCCAGTTGGAGGAGTTGAGGAAGATGCTCAATACTCAGTCCTGCTTCTGTATTAATTTAGTGTGCATTCATTTTGTTCCTCTTAAATCCCAAACTGCTCAAAAAAAAAATTCGTCAGGCTCCTACAATGACTTAGATCCTCAGAAACTCTACATAGAGCTGGGATAAGTTGGAATCAGCTAATGGGCATGTTCTATACACTATGCTAAATAAGATAGATATGGTTCCTGCTCATGATGGTCTCTTATTATTGGAGGGAGTAAAAAAGATAGATGATTAATGAAAAGCTAGCTGGCTAGCCTGAGGGTAGGTAAATCGATAAACATCAGATAGATCAGAGATGTGTGTGTGTGTGTGTGTGTGTGTGTGTGTGTGTGTGGTGTGGGGGGGTTGGGGTCACCCCATGTGCTAACTCACTGTTATACTCCTGACCAGGTACCTCACTCTGTGACAAATCATATGGAATCTTTAGAATACTTATTATCAATTTTAATCATACAATAATATATAATAAATGAGGAGGAGCCTTTACATTTTTTTCTCATTTCCCTTTGTGACTTCGTTTCTCAAAATGTTATTGATAATAATTCACAGTACTACTTACCACAATATTGTAGCTAAAATCAAAACTCCCCAAAACCAAATTTGCTGCCATTGAGTCCATGCTGATAGGAGAGGGTAGACTGCTCCTGTGGGTCTCTGAGCCTGCAGCTCTTCATGAAGGTAAAAGCCCCGTGATTCTCACCCGGAGCAACTGGTGGTGTCAAACTGCTGCTCTTGTGGATCACAGCTGAACGAACAGGTAATTGCTATGCCATGAGGGCTAACATCTGAAAAAAAATGTTTCTAATAGTTTCATTGATTTAAAAAGCATATATCCTTCCACAGCTAAGTTGCTTTTACTTGGAGTTTGTTCTTTGTCTTCTTTGAATCACACAGGCTGGTGAGCTTCTTCCATGTGGACTTTGTTGATACCTCATTTAGATGGCTTGTTAGGATACAAACATTCAAGATCCCAGACACTATTCCAATTGATAGCCAGGCACCATATGCCTTCTTCACTGCACTTTGCTGTAGCACCCTTATCTTCAAGAATCACTTCATTAACTGAGTATCAAGTAAGGCATGTCATAAGAACTTAACCGTTCTTGGATTGGGGCTAGAATTAAGTGGGAGTTCAGAATCCATCTGCTTGCCCTGGGGTTATGTACAACTATGGTCTATTTAGCAATCTTATCATGTTATGGCAAAAACAAAACAAAACCCAAAAACAACATTATCAATCACCTCCCAGGGGTATAAAGCAGTTCTATTAATAACATCAGTAACTTATCCCATGGCATAGAATTTAAGACACTGTTGAGAAAAGGAGGTTATGCAAATATAGACCAGCTGCGAACTGCAATCCATGAGTTGTGGGTTTGTGCAATGAATTCTTAAATGATTGAGCTCTGTTTATTTTGATTATGGGGGTTGATGCTAGGGGAAAATTTCCTGCAATATTCTCACAAGGGCAAATGCTTGCCAATAAGATTAATGCATGTCATATTAATCCAGGGAGGACAGCAAGATAGCAACTATATAGTGATTCTGGGTCCCCTTTCATTGGAGGCCTGCTACACCAGGGGTTCTAACCAGGGTCCAAGAACCACCAATTCCAGTCATGGAGTGGCCCTCACTTGTTTCTTCTCTCATCAGGGAATTTCAATCTTAAGTCTAAGGGATACAGGTAACAGTGTTCAGTGGGGTTTCCATGCTGAGTCCTTTTGGTGTGACCAATGGGGGTTGTCACATTTCCCATAAGGCCAACAAAGTCCAGGGTCATAGGAGTGCATAGTCCATGGTGTGGGTCACCAAGGCTATGGTAGAAACTGAATGTGTCTAACCAGGGACATAGTATGGGGTTTATTCTCCCCTCAGATTTTCTACAATTATTCTTGAGCCTCCCTTCTCAATGTGAGGTTGCTCCTCCCCATCTACTCACCAACAGAAGTACCAATGCTTCTTCTGAAGTGTAGCTGCTCCCCTCCCCCTTTCTCAACGTGACTGTCCAGGAAGGTTCTCTTCTCATTCCTGCCGAGTGTCTGTTGACATTTTGATGCCATCGGTGACTGTAAAAACACCAGCAGCAATGAAAACAACTGTGTGTGCTTGTAGCATGTGCACAGACAACCACGTGATTTAAAGCCTCAGTAATAATGACAGTCCTGACAGGGTTGTATTAGAAGATTAATCAGAATATAAGTTAGCAAAGAGCTTTAGCCTGGCAGTTATATCAATACATATAAGTTGGGTTTACAAAACAATATTTGGTTGTAACAAACTCTAGGGACATTTTAAATTTAAAGACATTAAGTTTCTTCTGAAACACGGCACAACCATTCTATAGCCAATCGCTCTGGTGTCACCTCTCTGACCAAATGATGTGGCACAGCCCTCATCCCTCCAACCTACCTTGCATGAACGCATGATGCCGGTGACAGAGCTACCTGGATAACATACCCCAGGGGAAGTTCCCTGTATCCAGTACCTGATCGAGAGTACCTGAGGAGTTGGGAAGAGGGTTTTTAGTGGGCGGTAGGGGAAGGTGGTTCGGTAGGGGTGGGGGATCATTGGCCTGCAGGCTGTAGCTCCACAAACTCTGGCCCACTGCCATTGAATCCACTTCCATTCTGGATCACAGTGACAGAGCAGAACTGCCCTTGTAGCAGTGGTTATGTTAGAGCTCTCAGGGGGAGAGGTAGACCTTGGTCCTTGGCTCCGCATGAGAAAGAATTCATGGCGAAGCCTGGTTTGTGATCCCAGTGAGTTTTATAAGTTTCAGGTTTACACAGGCACCGGCAGGGCCCCTTACTCCATACAGCCTGCCTGAAAGCTACTCAGAACTTACACGGTGGGCTCTGAGCTCCTGACTTTTCAATTATTCCGCAGGATGCGTGGTAAACGACCCTGGTCGACCCCCAGGGCTGAATCAAATTCACCTGGCCTAGGTGAGCCAATCCAGGTGCAGCGACCACCCAGGTGTACCTCCCCTTCCTGGCCGCAAGCCTGAACCTCTGAGCATGCGCAGTGTACCACTCCTTCTTGGCCGGTAGCTCCGATCTCTGGCTATGTGTAATGGACGCCCCAGTCCCTAAGCTAAACTACCTAACAGTTAAGCCTTGGGCTTGGATTCACATGATGGCAGTTCAAAACCACCAGCAGCCTCTGGAGAGAAAGACTGGGCTTTTTACTCGGTCAACAGAACAGTCTCAGCTACCCGCACGGACTCACTCTGAGGCAGTATTGGCTTTATGGCAGTGAGAGCTCTTTAAGCCTTCTCTTTCTTCCACAGAGTGGCTGGTGCATCGAAACCGTAAACCTTGGGGTGAGCAGCCCAACAGGTAACCACTCTAGCACCGGGCCTCCCTCTGGGCTAAATCAAGCCCAATAAATCATCCGTGCCAGAGCATCGGTACCAGTCATCACATTGGGACTGAGTTAATGAAGTGTTTGACTAATATGACCTGTGCATACTGTTATAAATATCCAAATTGCCCTTGGCAAAAAAAAAAAAAGTTCCCCATCCTTGTTCCAGGGAGACAGGAGTTCATCTGAGAATTAAAGATGGGGAAGGGACAGCTTTCCAAAGACAAGCATGGTTCACAAAGGCCCCTCAGAAGGATCCAGCTGCGTGTGTTTGCAGAGAATGGGAGGCAAGGAGAGGTTTTAAGAAAGGCCTCACAGAGTAAGTAAGTAAGTAAGCACGTTTTACAAAATAAAAGGCACGCTGGTGGCACCCTGGGTTAAATGCTGGCCTGCTGTTCAAACCCACCGCCCAGAGGAGAAAGAGGAGGCTGTCTGCTCCCATCAAGATGTACAGCCTCGGGGACCCTCCAGAGCAGTTCTAGTCTGTCCGGCCGCAGAGGGACTCCATGGGAGTGGGTTTTGTTTTGTTGGGGAGCTGACAGAGATACTTGGTAGGAATCTAGGCAAAAGAGGGAGGCGCCTGGGAGCGGGGGATCAGCGGTGGGAATGGAGTGAATTAGGCAAACGTGGGAAATGCTTCACCAGAGATACTGACCTCATTTATCCTTGGGTGAGGCCTGAGGGTGAGGGAACTGGGAATTTCAAGGGATTCCTGGCGGTTTGCTTCCCGTCCTTTTAATGTCCTCCTTATTGTCCACTGAGAACTTGAGATCCTCAGAAGTACACGGGGCATCTGGAATCACTTCCAGGAAGGTGGCTTTCAAAGCTAGCGAGGCACATAGTAGTTTTATATTCCCTCCAGGCTGACAAGTGATTTGTTTTTTATTAGTTGACATTTATTTGGGGACATTTAACGTTTACTTGCTGGCATAGAAACCATTACAAACAGTTAATGAGTGCTGCGTTTAAAAGTTATTCTTTATGGAAAGTCTCTAGCATTTCATCTTAAAACGGACTCCATTGAGTCTATGTCCTCAGCTCCTTTTGATTAAAGAGAAGAGGGTGATTAATTTGTGCTTGGGACTTTTAGTACTAGTATGGTTACAGTGAGATGGTTAAAAAAAATGCCCTCTCCAGCACACTATTCGTTATTCTAGTTCTTGAATAATAATTTTTAAAAAGACATTAAGAACAAGGCAGAGGCTGAGCGTGCAGTGGGGGTGGGGGAATTCAAACTCTGTGAAACGCTTAACCTTTTAACAGAGTTCAACAAAGTTTAGATTTCTGGCAAAACGCCTAGACTCTGTAAGGCTGTTCGCAGTTACAAAGCTGGACCAGACCCTGGTGCTTCAATTATTCTGGCTCAAAAATGAAGATGATGTGAGGAGAACCAGGAAAGACAGACAGCACCCTGATAGCTGCAGCTGAGCTCACGTCCCACAGGAAGTGATTGGTAACAGATGCGGGGAGCAGGGTGGAGGTGGGGATCACACTGACGGTGCCTTGGATGTACCTCAGCTGCCAGAGCTCAGGGAAGCCTCTGGACCAACCGGAAAGCAAGTTTGGCATCCGAGGTAAAGAGGGATGTTTCTCATAAGACACCAAATATGTCACGGAATCACCGTGATTGTCCTCTCAGAGGAAAGCACAAAGACTTGACACGGCATATAGTTAGCCTGGGAAGGTTTCTTTCCATCTAGAAATACACATGCAAGTAACAATCACTGTCAATGTCAGTAATAGCATTTTCTAGCACAGAAAACGAGGAAAGTGTAGCTAGCCAGAAAGAACCACACATTTCACCACTACTACCACCTTTCTTGAGGAACTCTGATGGTGTAGTAGGTTAAGACCTGCTCTGCTAACAGCTGGGTCTGTGGTTCAAGCCCACCAGCTGCGCCAGATGAGGTTATCTGCTCCCATAAAGTTTTATGATTTCAGAAATCCTAGTTCTAGTCTGTTCTGTGATGGTGAGTGGGAATCAATTGGGTGGCATCTGGGTTTTTTGTTTTGTTTATCTTTCTGTGGTGTGTTTTGGTGAATCTGCTGGTTTGAATTCTCTAGGAGCTGATGTCATATGCTAGGACCTCTGAATCATTTGTAAATAACATGTAAAATGAAAATTCGAAATGGTTATGGATGAATACAGTGCAGGGGTTCCCTCGTGCTGTCTTCAGAATCCTGCTTCGGAGACATGAGCAATAGATGACAAAGGGATGACTTGAAAAGTCAGTTTCTGGTCAGTGAGATTGGGAAGCAGCTAAATGTGACTCAGATTTCCCTCTTCCAACACTTCTTTCTCCTCTCCAGAGTCTATAGCAGCCTCGTTTGTATCAGGAAGCTCTGGAAAGCATATGAAATTTTTTCCAAGTATACTTGGTGAGTAAATTTTCTTATCTGCCTTGCCTTTTGTATAAAGAAGATTGTCAATCTCATATTCTGCCCCACGATTAAACTGTGAAATACTGGTGTAATGCAAAACACATAGATTTGACTCAGAAATGGGCATGTTTTCACATGTGGATTTAACAACAAAAGAAGGAATTAGGCAAACAGGAACACCAAGGGCACTAAAGCAATGGAGATCAGTAATCAATAGGTTATGAGTACCCAATGAAATGCAAATCCCAGCCAATAGCAACAAGCAGGCTGAAAGTAGATAGTTTTCAGATTTGGTCAGGTCCTATCACAATGTCAGAGCCAAGAGTCTGTCAATTCGTGGCTATCACCTCGACAGTGCAAAATGGCTGCTGCAGTTCTGACTCACACTTCTGAGCCTGTAAGGAAGACGAGGAGGGAGAACTGGGGAAAGATTGTGCCTTTAATCAGGAAATTAAACACACACACACATTGCCAGGAACACCACAGTTGACTTGTGCAGGTGTCAAATTGCCTGGGGCTGTGTCACATATCAAAAAAAATGTGGAAGAGGTTACATTGGAATTTTTTATTGGTAGTCGGGCATTCTCCTGGGGAACTGAGGTCGTAACAAAAGTGAGGTAAGAAAAGGCGTTGGGAGTGATTTTTGTGCGTTTCCAGCTGTAGAAGAATGAATGTGGATAACGTTAGGATAGCTACATTCCTGACTGTGCAGTGGTTACACACTGGGCTGTAATCCTCATGCCGCCGTTCAAAACCACCAGCAGCTATTTCCGCAAACAGTTAGGCTTGGAAGCCCTGTCCTATGAGATTGCTATCAGTCAGCACTGACTCAATGGCAGTGAGGGAGTCTTTCAAAATATCCAGTCCCTTCTGGGGGGAGGGGAGGAAGGTAAACCGCCACCCTATCTTCTTGGACTATCTTGGGTACAATATATACCCATTTAATATATACATATTTATGTATATATGCATACAAACATAAAACTCTCTCAAACCAAACTCACTACCATCGAGTCAATTCTGACTCATATTGGCCCCGTAGGACAGGGGAGACTGGCTCTGTGGGTTTCCTAGACTAAATCTTTACTGTTAAGGAGCTGGGTATAGTAACTCACTATGCCACCAGGGGACAACTAAAGGTGATCTCACATAGGACCACTACCACGAAAGAACATTTGAGATGTATTAGAACTAAATTCTGAGCACTTGGTTATGTATGTATATGTACATATATTATATGCATATGTGTGTATATATGTATATGTGTGTATGCGTCCCTTAAACATTTTGAGGTTTTTATGAAATTCACTAAGCCTATTTATCTATACACATACATACAGAGATATATAGTAAATACATATATATGTGCATACATTAAGTGCACACACACTTCTTGCATTGCAGAATCGGGAGCGGAAATGCCCCATATCCCTGGGAACACCGTCCAGTGCAGTGGTCCTTAACCTGTGGGTCGCCACCCCTTTGGGGGTCGAATGACCCTTTCACATGGGCCGCCCGATTCATAACATAGCAAAATGACTGTTATGAAGTAGCAACAGAAATAATGTTATGGTTGCGGGGGTCACCACCACATGAGGAGCTGTATCAGAGGGTTGCGGCAGTAGGAAGGTTGGGAACCACTGGTCTAGTGGTTTGCGATTCTGGCTGATGGCCAGTCAGCATTCGCCAGAGGACATGTTAGGTCGCTTAGCCTAGGGAAGTGGGAAGTCCATTTACGCATGCCCAGGAGAGCCAGCAAAGGACAAAAGCTGGATTTTCCCATGGTTGGTCGCGGATGGGCGTTACACCTGGAGCAGCCCACCTGGGCCGGGTGATTGCAATTCAGCCAATGGGATTGACCTGGGGTCGTTCGCCACATCTCCCCTGGGAACCCTTAAAAGGCAGGGACCGGAAGGGAGAGGGTCTCTTGGGATCTTGGGCTCTTGGTCTTGTCTTGCTTGGGTGGTCTGGTCGTCTTCGTGGGAGGGGAGAGATCCTTGCGTGTCCCTGAGCAGTCTCTGCCAGGCCGCATGGTCAGAGGAATCCTATGGGTGCCGCGTAAAACCTGATGCTTCTTTGAACTTTCATTAAATTCACTTGGATCACGAGCCCGGCTTCGGCGTGAAATCTTTCTCGCGCGGAGCTAAGGACCGAGGCTGAAATCTAGTCCCGGAGAGAGAGACCTAACACACACAATGTTCTCAGACTTTTCCTCAGGTTACTGATAGAATTTATTACTTTATTAGTTTCGCTCTCCCAGGCTCTAATTCAGCATGTGGCTTAAAACATAAAAGCATGTTAGAGATGTCTAAGCTAATTGCAACTTTTTCCCCTTTACTTGCTTGGGGGGGGGCGTGGAGGTCAGATCCTCCTTGGAGGCAGACTGCTGTCTCCCCACACCACAGGGGTGGGTCTGCTCCCTGCTGCTGGAGACAATGGATTACTTCTCCCTGAAGCTTGCAACCATTAGCTTGGTTCCTATAGGTGGGGTTTACACCCTACTGATAATGGTTCCTATGGAGATCCAGAGAACAGGTCAAAGTTAAGCTGCCATCCTGACTCTAGGGTCAGTCCATCTTGTCACATGTATACCCCCAATCCCTCCTCTTCCTCTCATTGCTGTATAACCTATAGTGTAACCCCTTCCTGTGACGCACGTCTACCTGTAATTAGTGGGCTTGCATGCCCCCAAAAGGTATATAGGCCTGGGTTAGCAATAGAGATCTCTCTTCCTCTCACCCCCCTTGCTCACTCTTTTCCCCTCTCCTCTCTGGTCCCCTGTTCCCTTTCCCCTTGCCCTCCTTCCCTTCCCCCTCTCTCTACGTGGACCACCAAGCGGGGCTGAGGTGAGCAATGTTACCATGAAATGTGTCTGACCCCATTATTGCAATACCTCTTATCTATTATGCTCTCAATGACTATAATAATTAATATAATATTATATATATAATATTATATATATACTATACAATTGTGCTTACTGAACCCGTGGGTAGTGGTGGGGGGCTGGCCCCCCCCAATCCTAATATCACACCAGGTCCATAATGAAGATCACACACAGGAGGGTATATCTCATAGTAAGTAGGCCGATTGCCACCAAGAAAGAACATTTGCTACATAATAGAACTAAATTCTGAGCTCTGGGATCGCCTGCAACTATTAATGTGGGAGCCCAGGTGGCATAGTGGTTACTTATTGGCCTGCTAACTGCAAGGTCAGTGGTTTCAAACCACTCCGCTGCTCCTAAGGAGAAAGATGGGGCTTTTTACTCCGTAAAGAGTTACCGTCTCTGAAGGTCTGCCTTGTCCTGCGTGGTTGCTATGAGTTGGCAGATACAGGTGCAAGCATCCGCAGCAAGTCATGACTATGTGACCGTGTCCTTTGTTCGCCGTGGCCTAGTTCAGTGGCTGCATGACCGTGGATTTGTGGATACCATTGGGGCCTCCTACTGATGGTGTCCATCATTGAGATGATTTGTCTTTGTCTTAGACTTACTAAATAGGTCTAAACAATATAACTTTGAATGTAGGGTCTCCATTCTACTCTGGTAAGGAGTTCCCATCTTAGAAACTCGCCGCAGCAGTTCCTCGCTGTCCTGTGGGGCTGTGAGCGTGGGCACAGACTCAGCAGCAGTGAGTTGGCAGATACAGATATCCCTTAGAACAGCTAACATGGTCTTTCTGAAATGTGGCAATTATATGAACCCCAAGATCATGCTATAATGATATCGAACTGATATCACACCATCTTTAGTGTGACAACTCAAAGTGTTGTTCTAGGGGAGAAGAGACTCCAAATTCAAGTTTAATCTATAGAGATACATTCATTAAGTCTTGAACAGGACAAAGACAAGAGCCCCCTACAATGTGCCAATTGAACCTGTGTTTGCAGCCCACAGTGAGGAGATAAAGAGGTTCCTTGTTCCTAGACTGCTGCTTTCACTAGAGTCATGCTCTCTGCCTGTCACCTTCTGTAGTGTCTGGGAGTGGGGGAGGGGGGACTTCATTTAGGAAATAAATATCAAAGTTACTGTTCCTTTGCCTGCTTAGTCTTATCACAATTTTCATATTGATTTTTATTTGAAGTAAAAACTGGTGTTATTATTTCATCCGTTCCATGGGAGAAACCAAACCACCCCAAACCAAACTCACTACCATTGAGTAGCTCCTGACTCAAAGTGATGTTGTAGGCTAGGGTAGAACTACCCCTATGAGTTTCTGAGACTGTAACTCTTACGGGAAAGGCCTCGTCTTTCTCCACTGATCTTCTGGTTAGTAGCCAAACCCACAACCCCAGGGACCCCCAATTCAAGTATAACTTACAGAGAACCTTTTAGTAAGTCTTAAACAGGACAGGGACAAGACAAAAATAAATCACTTGCATGAGGGGTACCACCAGCATTAGGTCATAATGATATCTTAAGAATTACAAGTTTGATTCCTTAAATAAGATATGGAAGAAGAACAACCACAAAAACTGGCCCCAAACAGGTAGCACTATGGAAGTGGGGAAAGGGACCATGACTGGCATGCATAAAATATTGGCAATACAAGGTCCCTTGATGTGGTCGATACAAGGTTCAGGTATAAAATATTGTCGATACAAGGTCCAGGTATGACTCACAATTATGTCTGCCTAGTGTCCTGATTCCAGGTATGATTCACAACTATGTCAGCCTAGTGCCCTACCTTCCATCAAGGGCACATCTAGGCAAGTCACTGAGGGTGAGGCTGCCCCTCCATGGTCTAGCTGGGGGAGCGCTAGTAGTCTGCCACTTTCCACATTGCCGGTCAACGGTCAGAAAGAACTCAATGGAAGCTGAATAGATATGGAGACTCAAAATGCAATGAAGCATTCCCGCTTCAAATTTTTGTACACCTAGTGCTCAGAATTTACCCATTAACACACATCCCAAGATACATTTACTTGATATGTTATGAAACCAACACTGAAGTGCACAGAGAGGTTGGAGGGGCTTTATAAACCATGTGTTAGAGCTGTCTAGGCCTTGTCATGAGACACCTGGCCAGTCCAATGGAGGCCACTCAAACCCCTAGCCACCAGACATGTGGTGGTCAACTATTCTCCACAGAGCTTTCAATGGATGATATTTGGAAGCAGATTACTCAGCCTTTCTTCTGAGATGCCTCTGGATAGACTCGAACCTCCAACCTCAATTAGCAGCTGAGTATGTCAACAGCTGGCACCACACAAGGACTATAGATCCCCAGGGATTTTTTTTTTCAAACACCACTTTTTTCCCCCTGAAGGTGTGAAATTTGCTATTACATAGAAGCAGTATCTTGAGACTAAATATTAACCACATGAAACTAGCATCCCCTCCTTCAACACCCAAATCCTCAAGCTTCTCAGAATACGTATTTTAAGAGCCACTGGGTTAGTCTTATCTGTTCATTTTACAGATTGTAAACTAAGTTCTAGAAAATCAAGGTTGGGTTTGTTTGTTTTTTGAGAAGCCCCGGCCTCAAGTTCCATTTTGAGAGCAGGATCCAGTTTGGGAGGTTGATAAAGTCTATTTGGCTGACTGCCAAGTCTTTGCGACATAGTCACTGGATTGGGCTCAGCCATTGCTTGCACCTCACCTTCCTCCATCCTTCTCTCTTCCTTACCCTATTTGCCAGTCCTGGGAAACAGAGGACATTGACAAAGGGAATTCCAAGTACCTTATTTTTTTTACACAAATAAAACACCCATCTTCTTAAATCTACTTGTCAGTAGATTGGATTCTCGAATGCTTTGACTAAAGCCTAATCAAACAGAAGTTCTCTTTATCATGAATAAGCATGGCAGTTCAGCTTGTATAATTATAAGCAGTTTCCTCTTTTTCCCATTTAAAATATAATTGACTAGAAAGCCTGGCTCTGTAGTTCACAGAACCGTAGTAGTAGGCCCAGTCTTTATATCATAAGAATTCATATTAAAAAATTAGAGATTTTCCAAAATTTGACAATCCTAACAATGGATGTGAAGCTGAAATTTTCTAAATAAACAATAGAGAAAAGTTTGATCATGCTAGATAAAAGATGTATTACCTGTTTACTCTTCCAATACTATTAGAAAATCACTGAATTGCTCAGAGAGGACGAAGACAAAATATAAGGAAAATATATACAGGCAGTTAATTATAAAATCTTATTTTTATTTTGTGATGGTTCTATTAATCAACTTAAAAACAATGATTTTTATTAAAATAATTATCAAAATTCTTATATAGTTCATAATTATATAACTTATATATATAATTATTTCCATGACTTAAAGTCCTTTAAGAGGAACAAAAATGTGTCAAATTTTGAAAACTTACTCTGATTTTTTTCTTGTTCAGGTAAATAGCAAGGTTTTAATGTAGCTTATAATTATATAATTTGCATATACATAGAAATTTACTTGCCAAAGATATCCTCCCCAAGGAGCTATCTTTGTAAATGCGCTTTGCAATATGTATACATAACAGCCATTTATTAAAAAGAGTCCACCTTGCACGCCCACCTCCTTGGAGTCCCTGCTCTGGGCTGTCCCTTCCTGCAGCCCTGGGACACTGATAACTGCATGTCAGTTATTCTAGAGCCCTGCACAAAACTGGAACCCAGAGCAACAATTCTCGTTTGTTTGTTTTTTTAACATTTTATTAGGGACTCATACAACTCTTATCACAATCCATACATATACATACATCAATTGTATAAAGCACATCTGTACATTCCCTGCCCTAATCATTTTTGAAGCATTTGCTCTCCACTTAAGCCCTTTGCATCAGGTCCTCTTTTTTACCCCTCCCTTCCTGCTCCCCCCTCCCTCATGAGCCCTTGATAATTTATAAATTATTATTTTGTCATATCTTGCCCTATCTGGCGTCTCCCTTCACCCCCTATTCTGTTGGCAGTCCCCCAGGGAGGAGGTCACATGTAGATCCTTGTAATCGGTTCCCCCTTTCTAACCCACTCACCCTCTCCTCTCCCAGTATCACCCCTCACATCCCTGGTCCTGAAGGTATCATCCGCCCTGGATTCACTGTGCCTCCATCTCCTATCTGCACCAGTGTACATCCTCTGCTCTATCCAGACTTGCAAGGTAGACTTCGGATCATGGTAGTTGGGGGGAGGAAGCATTCAGACTGGAGAAAAGCTGTATTCTTCATCGGTGCTACGTCGCACCCTGACTGACTCATCTCCTCATGACTAATCTTCCTCATATTTTCTGAGGAAATTTTTGTTCCCAGGCCCACGTCTTGCAGTTCTCCTATGAGTTGATTCTGTTACACGTAGATAGTTGTAAGAAAAATTTCCAGAATGAGCTGACTGAATACTTCCTGTTGAAAGTTGCTTTCAGGACCTAAGGTCCTCTGATGCTATGGGTAAAGATTTTTCTACTTATATGATTACTTTTTCTGTCATATCGATACAGTTTTTAAAAGAATTTGACTGCTAACCACAAGGTCAGGAGAAAAATAAGGCTACATGCTTTTGTAAAGATTTATAGCTTTGGAAGCCCTATAGAAAATCACTATGAGTCAGAATCAATTCAATGGCAATTAAAAAAATATTATTGACCTATAAATCACATAACCCATTTGCTTACTAAAAGTATACAATCAATAGCATTTTAGTATATTCCCAGAGATTCACTACTATAATCACAATGAATGTTAGAATATTTTAATCACCTCTTGAAGGATGCAGACAGATTTTTGCTGAACTATATCCTTAGAATTCAGTATGGATTACAACCCTATGTAAAAAAGACCTCACAATTAAACCAATAAGTAGCATCATGATAGTTGGAGAAAAGATTGAAGTTGTCCAGGATTTCATCTTGTTTGGATCCACGACAACCTTGGTGCCACGTTCACTTCCTCGCTCACCAATTTGGGGAGCAGTGCACCTTGTGTATATCAGCCATTTCATAAATGCTGCGATTTGTTTTGAGGATTTGTTGTTGTTCGGTGCCACCAAGTAGGGTCTGGCCCATACTGACCCTTTGTACGACAACAGAACCCAACACTGCCTGGTCCTGCGTCATCCTCACAATTGTCCCTATGCTTGAGCTCATTGCTTTGGCCACTGTGTCAGTCTAACTCCATGAGGGCCTTCCTTTCCTTCACTCCCTCTCTGATGTACCAAACATGATGCCCTTCTCTCAGGACTGGTCTCTCCTGACAACATGCCAAAAATATGTAAGATGAAGTCTTGCCAGCCTTGCTTCTAAGGAGCACTCTAGTCCTACTTCTTCCGAGGCAGATCAGTCCATGGTACTTACAATATTCTTTCTCAACATCACAAGTCAAAGGCATTGATTCTTCTTCAGTCTTCTTTATTCAATGTCCAACTTCCACATGTATATGAGGTGATTGAAAATGCCATAGCTTGGGTCAGGCTCACCATAGTCTTCAAAGTAACCTTGATTTTCCATACTTTAAAAAAGTCTTGTGCAGCAGATTTACCTAATGCAATGTGTCTTTTGATCACCTCTCTGCTGTTTTGATCAGCATTGATTGTGGATCCAAGATGGATTAACACCTTTGACAATGTCAACATTTTCTCCATTTATCATGGAGCCATTTGTGTTAGTCTGGGTAAACTAGGAAAACAAATCCACAGAAACTTATATGCATGAAAGAGAGTTTTATATAAAGGGTAAGTGTACATGAAGAAAGCATCCTAACCCAGTGCTGTCCAAGTCCATAAATCCAACATTAGCCCATATGTCTGACACCAATCCACAAAGTCCCCCTCAATCTCCTAAAACACACACAATGATGCCGACTGCAGGAGGAAAGCCAAATCAGTGAGTGTGTAAGCATCTCAGTACTGCCAGGAGTCTCCACACGGCTGCTCCAGCACCCAGGGCTGCATCTGGGTAGGTCCATGTGACTTCTCCTCAGGGAAGTCTTGCAGGAAGTGAACCTTGCAAGCTGAAGTGGGCAACTGGCTAAGGCAGCTGCACCCTGGTCTAATCATCAGAAAGCAAGAGACCCTAGAAAGGTGAGGCTTACCAAGCTATTAAATTTCTGTCCTTCAATGAATCCACATGTGTTTATTGGCCAGGTTGGCACAATAAACCTTAACTATCTTACTATTGCAAGATGGGTTCAAGGAAGATGGTAGGTCAGATAATGTGTTTCTTTCCAGAGGTTGGGACTTTGGTCAATTGGAGGACATGGTGCAAGGACTATGCCTGCTCTCGGGCCTGGTTCTACCTGGAAGGGCCCCATCATTACTCTTTGCAGGAGTGTCCTGTGATATGCAAGATGGAAGATTTAGATAACAGAAGGGTGAGTAGCAGAGTAATCAGAAGGGAATAGAATAAAGGATCTTGGTCTAAGAATTTTAGAACCGCTAATATTTTTGTTAGTAGCCAAGCTTGTTGACTGTTTGCTAATAAAAGTGAGGCAAAAATATTTGACATTATAGTAGATTTAACTGGCCACCCTTACACAGTGCATTGCCTAATAGAGTATCCGCTAATTCTAGGATATGCACCCCCACCCACCCCCAAATTTTAACATCTCTGAAATTAGATGCTTTAGAATTGCTATCAGTCAGGCAACACCCTGGTAAATTTGCCATTACCTATCAACTTGGACATAACTGTTTATGTTGTTGTATCAACCAAGTTTATGTACCATCCTGGAATAATGTGTGTTGAGCTTAAATACTATTGAACAAGGGTACACCATTGCTCAGCAATTGCATGGAAACAGACTATATATGCACACAGACAAGTAAACATAGTAGCTGCCCATGACTTTGATATTAATGAAGCAAACATTCTTTGACGGGAAAATGACTACGAGTCATTATTTCCTTGGAAAGAGCAACCACCTAAGAAGGGGAGAGAAAAAACACATTAGGTCTATGCGACTGCTACATTGTGTTACTGAGATAAATGCAAAAGAATTCCTAGTTCAGGCCAGGAAACCAAAGAGAAAATGCCAAATAATTTGGAATCAATGAAAGGAATTCCCGAGCAAGCAGAGGCTGTGTGGTCCCCTCAGGCTTCAGCAGAATGCTGGTCAAGGTGTTGCATCCTAGACTGATTGGAAGTGTATATCAGTGTTATCATTGGTACATGCAATAATAGTGCAGTTCACAATTATCAGTGTCTTAGAGTCAATAGCAAAGGTTAAGACAAAGCCAGAAAAGAGAAAGTTTAATGGCTGGGCGAGCCCATCTATAGAGTTCTTTTAAGTAGCATTTACCACCTTGTTCAAAACTACTCCCTATCTCAGACTTCAGAATACAAAATAAAGAAGGCAAACACTTGATGAGTCTAACTTTTCATTCTCATTCAGAGCGATTCCACGCACAATGGAACTAAACATCGCCTGGTCCTATGCCATCCTTTCAGATCTTGTTATGTTCAAGTCCATTGTCGCATCTCCTATGTCAATCCATCTTGTTGAAGGTGGATTCCTGTTCACTTGCCCATCTACTTCAGCAAGCATGATGTACTTTTCCAGGACCAGTCTCTCATGATGGCCAATGTGTGTGAGATGAAGTCTCACCATCCTTGCTTCTAAGGAACATTCTAGCTGAACATTCTAGTTTGTTCTTTTGGCTACCACCCTTTGTCTGTTTGTTGTACTGCAGTGACTTGAGTGTTGCTGTGAGGCTGGAAACTTATATCATTGGTATTTCAAATACCAGCAGCGTCCCCCAAACTGAATAGATTTCAGCAGAGCTTTCAGACTAAGAACAGATATGAAGAAGGAATAGGCTATCTACCTCTGATGAGTTAGCACTGAAAACCCTATGAGTAATACAACTCTTAGGGGAAAAAATGCTACTGAAGTAGAAAGTAGAATCAGACATCTATGTCAGGTCATGTTAAAGAACACAACAGCCCACGCTGCCTCTCCTCTCCAAAATCCAATTGCTGTTAATGGATTCCACCTCATGGCGATCCATGTTGTATCAAGAGCTGTGGTCCAAGGGGTTCCTTATGGACTGTGATCTTTTCTAAGTGGATCTCCACTTCTTTCTCCTCTGACGTCTCTGGGTGGACTCCAACCTCCAATGTTTCAGTTAACAGTTCATGGTAATAACTACCTGTACTGCTCAGAGTCTCCCTCCTCCACCGGAACTCTGAAACCAAGACCACTAGAGAATTGTCTTTCCCAAGCAGTTTCATTGTAAGTCATATCTGAAGGACTAGGTGAACATCCCTGAAACCTGCTCTTCAGGACAGTGGCACTTCTATCCCTGCCATGTGATATAACTTACGTGACATGCTATGGGACACATGTTTGTTATTAGCAGAAGTTTCAGGGACAAGTTTTATCATCCGTTTTCTGGTCCACTCCAATTTAACAATTTTATATTTTGCCTGCAGGCTAGAGAGCTGAGTTCTTGCCAAAGACATTTCTATTTTAGCTGTCATGGCCCAAAATGAACACTTTGTTTTTAAAAGGAACTGGAAAAATACATGCAAGGAGGAAAATGTAATTTAGCTTTTGACATTTTCAAAAATCATTTAGATGCATTCCAACTAACAAATAGCCGTTGGGTTCACAGTTGCTCCCAGAAAGCAAGATACTGGAGTTGGTTTGACCAGCAACACCTTTGTCATTCTTTGAAGATCCTCAGATTGAGGTCATGCATTAGGGGGTTGGTTAACCAAATCTCTGTGCACAAAGATCTTTTGAAATGACCTTGGAAGGTCTATACTTATTTGAATGTTTTCTGGTTGTTTTTTTTAACATTATAAGCTATAACATCAGCCCTATTAAGTGACCAGCTTGGGACTACGTACCTCTTTTAGTAACATAATTTTAGTTGTAAAATACCATGAAATGACATTTTATAAAAATGAAACACACACAATCCTTTCCTCACAAGGAAAATGAAAGTTCAAAGTGAAAAACAACAACAACAACAAAAACAGAAACCCTTTCGCCAGTCACCCATCAATTAACACCTTGACCAGCAGACCTCCTACACTCCAGCAACTTCTGCAGTCATCTTTAAAATGCTGAATGATTTTGCCTTTGGGCTGACATTTTGTACACCTTTGACCATTTCTAAGGGTAAGAGTTTGGTGATTAAGTTTTCCCAGCCTCTCTACAACGTTTATGAAGCTAGTTGACACTAGCCTTGGTTCAGTGATAGCATGTTTGCACTGGCGTCAAATGAAAGCTTATTTGGGGTGGGTGGCAGTGTGGGACAAGTGCGGAGTGGACTGATAACTACAAGATTGGTGGAATGAGCCCACCAGCTGCTCCCTGGGTGGAAGACGAGGCCATCTGTTCCTATAAAGATTCAGACTCTGGGGAACCCTTTGCAGGGTCTCCGCGGGTTGGAATTGACTCCATGGTAGCGGGTCGGCATAGCAACATAACTTTTGTTACTGTAAATGCAGCATTCTTCAGATAACCCAGGTCAATAAAACAAGTGTCATCGTTGAATAACCGTGTTCATTTTTCTGGATAGATATTTGCTGAATAAGCTTTCAGTGCAGTGAAATTACTTGATATAGCCCTTCTAGCCGTCATCTTTATAACTTCCATTAAAGGACTGTGGGGGCATGCCAAAAATATGTAGAGGATGCTAACGCAGGGAATTGTATACCTTTTGCTCGATATAAAAATGAGCTAACCGAGAAGCAGAGACAGCAGAATCTCACAACCATCAAGAAAGAAGAGCCACTGGTGGAGCATGTGGGCGACTTCTGCTTGAAATAATGGCGGCAGAAGGGACACCAGAGCCATAGCACTGACACTGAGAGATAGAATGGAGAAGCAGCGCTGAGCCCGAGGTAGAGAAGCTGGCTTTCAGATACATGAAAAGACTAAAGCTGAGTGACTTTGGGCCGGAGGCTGGCTTGTAGTATGGGGTGTCCTTTGGGCATTTATATGCACTAAAGGAGCTTTATAGCACTGCCATCGAGCCAATTCCTACTCAGAACAGCTTTATGGACAGAGTAGAATCACCCCCCTTGACTTACAGGGGATGTAAATCTTTACAGGAATAGAAAGCCTCATCTTTCTCCTGAGGAATGGCTGGTGGCTTTGAACCACTGAGCTTGTGATTATCAGCTCAATGTGTAATCCACTATACAACCAGGCCTCCCAAACTGAAATTGTCATTATTATCATTATAAATAAGATATAAATCTTGCAATGGGAATAGCTGCTGCTGCAAAAACAATATTTTTTAAAGTTCTCAAAACCAAAAATGTCATGTAATGACCAAGGAGCTCCTGACATAAGCCACAGTCTTTTCAATATCTGTGAATGTTTGTGAATGCAGAGAAAGGAAAAAATATTAAGACACAAAGCGCACAGGGATATTTGAGTTGTGGTGTTGGTGAAGAATACTGAATACCCCTCCATCAGAGGAACAAACATCACTCTTACAAATAAAATTATCAGAATGTTCTAGATGAGAGATGGTGATACTTATCTTGCCTGTTGTGGACACATCGTCAGAAAAACCAGTCACTAGAGAAGGACAATAGAGAGTCAGCAAAAATGGAGGAAACTCTCAGTGAGATGGATTGACAGAATAGCCCCAACAATGGGCTCAAACCCACCACGGAGCATGGAGGTGGCCCAGTACTCTGCTGTGCTTCATCCTGCTGTAGAAAAGTGTGGCGTGAGTGGGAGTCGACAAGATGGCAACTAATAACAACCTCATGACTATTTTCAGCTTTAAGTCCTCCTTGTTGTCAAGCTTTCTATCATCTCCAGATCAAATAGTGATTCAAAGACCTCAATAAATTATAGGAAAAGTCTCTGGTGAAAAGACCATGAGATCTTCCCAGAGCAATTCCCAGGCCCCAACTATGTCAGGTCACAGAGATCTTTAACTTTATCCGGCAAGAGAAGAGGGACCAGGGAGGATCTTTGCACTGCCTGTACATGCTGGAGAGGAACAGATCAAGAAGAGTGGCCCATGAAGTTACTGGATTTATTGAGTCTCCTCCTGTCTCCCCCCATCACCACCCGATTATTATACAGAAGTGGGAAATTAAATAAAATTGCTAGGGGAAAGAAAGCCAGTTTTATAGGAATGAAAGCATCTAATTTCAACTGTAGCTAGAAATTCTCAAAATCCTCTGAGTAAAATTAAAATATAGTTTGATTTTGGAAAAACTTGGAAAAGTTTAAAACACTAAATCATATTGATAGTGAAGAGATAACATGATAGAAAGCTGGCTATCAAGATTGCTAAGACTATATATTCAGATTTAATATTATCATAACTATCTTATACACTACAATTTAAGTGGCTATGTTATTAATTCTATGTTAAATGGCAATTCAATCAAGGTTGAATAGAGATGGCATTCTACTAAAGTTAATGATCTGAATAATTAAGATCTTTAGTCAGAAATAAAAATTCTAGGGAACAGAAAACTCTGTTAGTAACAAATGGAACTTAATGAAGCAGCAAATTTAGGAAGGAAAAATAATTTATTTCCTTGGTAATTACATGCCTTTTATTTTATGCATTGAAAAACACTGCTTTGAGATGAGAGACTAAACTGCTGAAGACTTCCATGGCACAATAATAATCTAAACAGAAAAACCCTGGGTGAATTCTGGAATAATTTTTTTTAAATAAGACAAGTTATGTAGCTTATATTTAATATTTGTTAGCTTGGTAGAACTACAAATTGGCCACTGAGTTGGCAAGTTACTTTCAAGTCAGCATTGGAGGGAGACATGGAAGATGTAAGAGCACGAGAAACAAGTCAACAGGATGGAAATCTGCATGAGGTGTGGCAGGCATGGTGATCGAGTCTCTACCGAGTGTTGTTTTATAGTAAACTGTGATTTTACTGGTTTTCCATTAAGTTGATTCAGACTCATGGCTAGTAGTTGAGGGCTCAGTCATTTGTGCAACTCAGTAATCATGGTAAACCATACTGAATTACTTTCTAGTTCAAATTTGGAAATTAAGGGGAAATGTTTAAAAGCTATGAAGTTCTGTTCCAGAATATACATTCCAAAACCTGCTCTAGGAAAGGCTTCTTTATTTGCTTGGTGGTTTGAGGGATTAGACCACTGCGTACAGTTGACTGTGTGAAGAGTAAAGGGGACAATGTGAGATTCACATTCTGACTTGGGCAAGAGCAGAGATTGGGCTGTGTCTTAGGCTGGGTTCTCTAGAGAAGCAAAATCGGTAACACTTATATCTGTATACGTAGAAGAGTGTAAATCAAGAAAGGGGTTCACATGGTTATAGACTTTCAAGTAAGTTCCAAGTCTGTGGGTCAGCTATTAGGCTGATGGCTACAGGCTGCAGAGGCAATGAATCCAAGGTCAGCAAATAGATGATAGGTCACTGACAGCTCTCAGGATTTGCAGGCAATATGGCAGACCATTGGCTCAAGTCCAAATAGCAGGCATACTTTTCCACAGTGTTCACTTATGAAAGAAGCAGGTCACACCCCCAAGGAAGTGTAATCGCCTCCAGAGTGTGACCTGAGTAAGGGTGTTGAATTCCATTATAATCCTATACCACTGTGGAAGTACACGACTGATTGGCTGTGATTAAAGTGTGCTAGGTCAGGGCATGGGGATTACTAGACATTAACTTCTGAACATTCGTTTGGGCCAAGCACTGTGCTAGGTTCTGAGGAGACTAGAAACATCGTGAGAAATTTTCTTTAGATATACCATTGGGACACATGGGAAGATTCTTAACTCTTTAGAATCTGAATAGCCTGCTAAATAGAATATATATAACTTTTAAAAACTAACTTTTCTCTGAACAAAAATTTTATTATTAGGAAATGACTGGATTAATTATTATTTATGTCCTAACAATTTATTAGTTAGCTAATATTTCCTCTTATAGCAAGCACCAAATACACTCCTTGAGGAAGAAAATACTTAAGTGAAAGTGTCTTATTTGTTAGTAAAGTTGTTAGATAGCCATAAGGTAGGTGTAGGGACTGGGAAGATCCTTTTGGCCTGCCAGGTTTCTCTTTGACCACCTGAGAAACTATATCACAATAGATCTGCATTAGAGAGTCATTGAATAAATTAGCACTAATATAAATAGACTTGATGATACATGGCTCAACAGTTTAGTTGCTAACTGTGATGTTGTTGTTGTATGCCATTGAGTTGGTTCTGACCCATAGTGACCCTGTTCCCAACAGAAGAAAACACTGTGGTCCTCAGCCATCCTAACAATTGTTCCTAAGCTTGAGCCCATTGTTGCAGCACTGTGTCAATCCATCTCATTGAGGGCCTTGCTCTTTGTCACTGCCCCTCCACTTCAGCAAACATGGTGTCCTTCTCAAGGGACTGGTATCTCCTGATGACATGTCCAAACTATGTAAGATGTCTTGCCATAAGGAGCATTCTATCTGTACTTCTTCCAAGACAGATTTGTCTTCCTTTTGGCACTCCATGATCCTTTCAATATTCTTCTCCCACAATTCAAATGCATCGTTTCGTCTTAATTCAATGCCCAACTAATTGTGACAGTATGGTTTTATGTCAACTTTGGGGGGCCAGGATTACCCATGATATGATCTAACATAATGTGGTCAACTCCTTGATGGGATCCTCTGTGAAACAGCCAAGCAGTTGATCTGGTCATGGATTTGATACAATCGAGGAAGACTTCATGCAGGGTTTGGCCTACTCTTTATATAAACTGATAGTGTGGCAAAAGAAGCTAACTTTGATCGCTGAATTTGGACCCTGCATCTGGTTCATCGACTCCCTGTTATATCACCTGCCAATTCCAGGATCAAACTGCTGACCTTGGGTTTATTCAGGTTGACATCCACCAGCCTGTGGTCTTCCTGCTTCAACTTTCTTCTTCTTGTTCTTCACCCTTGCAGCTACTTGAGTCAGAAGCCTTCAGCTTACATCTGACCCGTATGCTTGAAAGGGATTAGGCTTGCTCACTTCAATAACTATGTGAGCCCTTTCTTGATATCAATCTCTCTTTAGATACACACACATTCAATAGTCACTGGTTTTGCTTCTCTGGAGTACTATGCCTAACACACTAACTGAAGAGCAGAGACTTGAACCTAAACAGTTTATACACTGGAGAGAACAACTAGTGATCTGCTTCCCAACACATGACAGGCTACAAAACTTTTGGGGGCAATTCTGCTCTGTGGGTTAGAGTCATGATGACTCAAGATCAAATCAATAGTACACAACATGTATCCCAATGAGGTACTGAAAGTTCAGTGGTAGAATTCTCTCTTTCCATAGAGAAGACAAAGATCTGATGCCCAGTCAACGTGCATAATGTGTAGCCATCATCTGTCTGATAATGGAGGCTTGTGTGGTGATACGATCGATGTTAAACAAATTCCAGGGGCCTTCCTGACTGAAAGGACCAGGAAGAAAGGTCCAGTGATCGACTTCTGAAACTCAGCCAGGGAGAGTCCTCGGGAGCACAATGTTTTGATCAAACTGATCCAGCGGATGGTGCAGGACTGGGCAGCACTTTGTTCTATTGGGCATGAGGTCACCATGAACTGACTTGACAGCAGCTCACAACAACAACAACAACAACAATGTATTTCCCAATGACTCACTGAACTCACCTTGCAGAGAAAGTAGAAGTTGTGACAAATTTGGAACAGGTTGGAAGAACTAGGGCAAGAAATCAACTTGCTGATGTGCAGGGATGAATGAATGGACACACTGATTTGGAGAAGAGCCTATTATCCAAGTGGAAACACTGCCTGAGCTGCTGGCCTAGGGTTTTAGGTAGTACGCATGCTGTCTAAGAACGCCCCACCTCCTCAGAAAACAATGAGAGAAACAGTCACTTTCTGGTGATTGCACCAATTTGGACGGCATCACAGGACAGCAGTGTAAAAATATAGCCTATTACTATAATTAAATGAGAAAAACCTGCATTTAGAAAACCCAAAGGGAACAATGCATTTGGTATTTTTTTAAGCTGAAAGAACTGAACACACAACTCAAGCTTCAAGCTGAAATACTGAAGGATGCTATGAAAAAAAAATTGAACCATGCAGGAAGCATCAGAAGAAGATGGAAGGAATACAGATTCACTATAACACAAAATATCATTCCATCCTCAACCATTTTATGAAGGAGCATACAGTGAGTATGATCAGGAATTAATGCTATTAAAGAAAGAAATCCATGCTGCACAAAGGCATAGGCAAAAATTGGACCCTAGGAATTGACGAAATACCAAATAGATGTTTCAGCAAATGGATATAATGCTGAAAGAGCTCATTTATCTATGCTAAGAAATTTGGAAGATAGCTGCCTGGTCAGCTGGCTGGGAGATATCCACATTTGTGCTCATTATAAATAAAGGTGATTAAAAACAATGCAGAAATTATCAAACAATATCACACTTGAGTAAACTTGTGCTGAAGATAATTAAGAAGTGGTTGTGTCAGTACACTGAGAAGGAACTGCCAAAAATTCAAGCCAGGTACAGAAGAGGATACAGAACAAGAGGTATTACTGATGTAAGATGGATTTGATTGAAAGCAGAGAATATCAGATTTTTTGATCCTGTATTTTCTTGACTTTGCAAAGACTTATCACTGTATGGCTCATAAAAAAATCCTAGATAACATTGCCAATATAGGGAACGTCACAACACATTACTGTGCTGATGTGGAACCTGTGCATTGACTAAGAAGCAGTCATTGGAAAAGCCAAGAGGAAACTGCATGGCTTAAAATCAGAGTTTTTCACTGTACTCATTCCGTTTCCTGAGCATCTGATCTAAGAAGGTGGACTGTGGGACAAAGAATGCAGCATCCATGTTAGAGGACGACATATTAAGAAGTATGTAGATGGCACAATCGGGCTTGCTTGCTGTAAACAAAGAGAATTTGAAGCATTTTGGGGGGGCAATATCAAATGACTGCAACCTTTAGTATTGATCATAGGTCAATGAAGAGTAAAAAATCACAACTGGAACAATAAGGAACATTCTGATTAATAAAGAAAAATATGAAATTGTCAAAGATTTCATTTTGCTTGAATCCACAATCAATATCCATGGAAGAAATCAAAAGACATGTTGCATTGGGAAAAGTTATTGCATAAGATCTATTTAAAGTGCTAAAGAGCAAAGAGGTTACTTTGAGGGCTATGTTGGGCCTGGCCCAAGCCAGAGCATTTTCATGTACCTCATATGCATGTGAAACCTTGACAACAAGTATGGAAGGCTGGAGAAGAATTGATCTATTAGAATTATGGTTGGTGAAAATATTGGAAGTATCATGAACTGCCTAGAAGAACAAAGAAATCTGTCTTGGAGGAATTGCAACCAGAAATACTCCTTCGAAGGGAGGATGGTACAATTTCATCTCGTGTACATTAAAGACATTTTCAAGAGCGACCAGTCCCTGGAGAAGGACATCATGCCAAATTAAGTAGAGGATCAATAAAAAAGTGGAAGATCTTCAATGAGATAGTTTGATACAGTAATTGCAACAATGGACACAAACTGAAATGGTTTGGGGGATTCTGTAGGCAGTGTTTCATTGTGTTGTGTAAAGGATTGCTATGTGTCAGAATTGACTCCAAGGTAGTTAACAACAACAACCATATCTAACATATATAAAGGTACTATATGCAATATTTACATGTAAATTGTTTATTTGTGGGTATGGGTATGTGTGTTGGTTGGATGGGGGTGTTATGACCAAATGGAGATTAGGATGGAGTCAAAGGAAGTGACAAGCGTAGTTGCAAACACATAGGGATTAAAGATTGTTTAGGATTGGAGTATCATCCAATCAAAAGGAACCCTGGTGGGCTAGTGGTTCTGCATTAGGCTGCTGACCACAACGTCTACAATTTGAAGCCACCGGCCCCTCTGAGAAATACACAGCTTTCTACTCTCATAAAGAGTTGGAGTCTCAGAAGCCCACAGGGGCATGTCTACCCTGTCCTACAGGGGCACTATTGAGTCAATATTGATTCAATAGCTGTGAATTTGATTTTGGTTTGGAACAATCAAATCAATGATCATTCGGTAGGACCATAAATGATTGTTTAACATGAAATTATTCTCAGAGCTTCAGGAATTACAGAGTTAAATTTCGAATTTCAGATTTTGTAATTCAAACATCTTTTGTTTCCCTCTAGAAATTTTGTCCTTTTATATTAACTAGTGAGAGGGCTGGTCTCAATATGTAATAGTAATGCTGTAACACATGCTTACTTTAAAAAAGAATCATTTGTATCTATCCAAAAATCATGTGTATCTTTTCATATATAATACATGTCTACAAAAGTAATTAAAACAACATAAAAGAACCACCAGTTTGGTGGAAAGCCTTTTTACAAAGCTCACCTAGATTGTCTATAAATGTGGTTTTTGAGATGTGCCTAAATTTCTGCACAAATAAATATTTGCATGATAATTTGGGATAAAGATTAATTTCTCCTGGGGATAAAATGAGTTCTTAGAAATATTCTTGTACTTAGTCCTATGGCCTTTCGATGTTTTATAGATAGATGTTATAAATATATTTATATTAGATGAAATTTGTAATTTTACTTGCCATATTAGTGAATTTACACAGCTGAGCCATATTCAAATTATGGAAAGTGCTTTTTGCAATAGTTCACAATAGAGATAGAGCAAGGCAAGAATGCATCTGGACAACTGTAGTTTAAATGGCCCTTTGGAAGGATCAGTGCCAAGAGTAAGGCATTCTCATTTTGAGATTGTAACTTCTAAAGCACAGTCAAATATTGGACCATAATGCTTCCATCTGGAAATGATTACACACCTTTGGAAAATATCTGAAAATATAATTCATCTTTTTTCAAGAGAGAAGCACACAGTATTGTTATTTTTTTTACCCAGCGATAGATTTTGAGAATCTTGTATCTCTACCACTTTGGTTTTCTTCTTCCCTGATCAATCCTTTACATTCTATTGTCATTGTCATTGATATATGTGTTTCACTTGGCCTGATGCTGTAGATTATTTTAATCCTCAACATTCTGTGTATTCCTAGTTCAGTTTCCCTGTAAGTGGAATAGGACATGTTTCTTGATCTTGGCAACAAGAATTATTTCAGGTTTGCTATAAGGGGGCTTTTAAAGGTTCCTGGAAAAAAATGGAATTAAAAAATAGTGACGTTTATCAACAAAATTTTTGTAGTCTCCCCTCCCAGAGATGTTGAATTAAATTATTCATGAGGGAAATTTACAAAACCAGACAAACTGACTAAGCAGCATAACTATAGTTATCAAGATACATCGTTTGAAACAACTAATTTAGGTGACTAGACCTGCAATTTAGAAACACTTTACATGCTCATGATTTTGGAATTTAACTTACAGCATTTTTAATTACTAAACTTATATTAACATCTTATGGCCTTATTAGGAAATGTTACTGTTACATATAGAAGTGTATCCTACATTCGGTTCTATTCTTGGACAGAGGCTGTTGGTGTTGTTAGGTGCCATTGATGAAGTTGTGAGTTACAGTGACTCTATGGACGGTGGAACAAAACAGTGTAATGCATGCGCTTTTGGGTGCCTTTAAAGATAAGACTTCATAATATTATTCAAGTTTAACTGTTTGTTTTTTTCATCATGAAGGACTTGAAACACTAGCCGATGAAAATCAGAGACTTCAGCCCTCAGTATGGATTGCAACTCATTATCAAGAAGAGTTTCCACAATTGGACTCATAGACAACATCAATGACAACCAGAGAAAAGATTAAAGTTGTCAAGGATTTCATTTTACTTAGATCCATAGTCAACGCTTATGAAAATAATAGTCAGAAAACCAAATGTCTTATTGCATTGGGAAAATCGGCCCCACACAACCTCTCTAAACTGCTGACGGGCAGCTAGGGTGTCACTCTGAAGGTTATGATGTAATGTGCCTGGCTGAAGTCATGGTATGTTCACTCAACCCATATATATGTGAAAGATGGCTAGGAACAAGGACAACTGAAGAAGAATCTATGCCTTTGAAGTACAGTGTTGGAGTACCATGGACTTCCAGAAGGAAAAACACATCTGTCTTGGAAGAAGTACAGCTAGAATGCTCTTTAGAAGTAAGGCTCCATCTCCCATACTCGGTCAATGCCACCGAAAGAGGCAAGTCCCAGGAAAAGGATTTGCATTTTAAAGTAGAGCGTTAGGGGGAAAGATGAAGACCCTCACAGATGGGTTGACAAAGTGCGGTGATGGCCTCAAATGTCAGAGCAATTGCAAGGATGGCACAGGCAGTATTTCATTGTGCTCTTCCTACGGTGGCTTCGAGTGGAACCAGATCGATGCACCTAACAACACAACGGGCTTTAAGGATGAGCTCAGGAAACTTGTTTGTTTAAGAAAACACTGTCTATAAGAAACACTTTTCCATACGTTAATCAAATTTGGCCTCATATTTTGGGGACTTAAGTTAAACTTTCCTTAAAATATATTCTAAAATTTCCGGGGGTGGGGGCGCGGTCTGAAGAAGTTGATCCTTCTCTCATTTTAGGCCAATTAGGCATCGAATATCTTTGCAGGCTTTGGGGAAGTAGGTTCAGGATACCAGAATTTGGGTTCTTTGACGACTCACATTGCTCAATCAGCCGTTTCTCTATCATCGTGCATCTTCCCAGGTTGGGCATCTCTCTCAGTTAGGGATACGGAAAAAATAACACATATGAAGAGAAATTTCCATTCTTAGTCCTGTCTATCATCTCTCCCAATGTCCTATTGACTATCCCTTACCAGGTAAGGCACAAATGCAAACCTTGGAAGGTGCAACAGTGAACACATTTGGTTGCTAACTGAAGGGTTTTGTATGGAGTCCACTCAAAGGTGACTCAGAAGAATGAATTGGGGACGAACTTTCAAAGCTCAGCTGCTGTAAACCCTATGGAGCACGGTCCTCATCTGACAGGCTGGGAGTCAGCTAGTGGGGTTCAAAAATGACCTTTATTCGAGTTCAAGGCAAGAATAAAGCCAGCGCAAAGCCAGCAGGGTGCACGTCTCGTGTCACTGAAACAGCACGGTCTCTGAAGGCCCTTTCCTCCTTGGAGCATGTGTCCCACCAGAGTCTCTGTCTTTGATCACAACAGGCAGCATTCTGAGTGATGTGCTTCCATAGGAAATGGCACGTTTTAGGTCATTCAACAGAGAAAAGAAACAACACTAAACAGTGGTCACTGAGGTTTCTGTTTGTTTAAAAACCAGTGAAAATAAATTGTTTACACTTTTCTCTGGTGTTCTGGTGAGCATTTACCCAAGTACATATGAACAGCCAAATGAAGTGGCTGCATAAATTTAGTCCACTCTGTGGTTTCAGGGCTTATAACATTTTCTAAATGATAATTAATTATTCTTCAACAACTCACTATTCACGATGGGTGATCCCCAACGGGGTGATATCATCAGGCCTCAGTCACTGGAGGAGGTCATCGTATTTGTTGAAATTGAGGGCCAAACCCAAACCTAAGCCACTTTCATTGAGTCAATGCTGACTCACAATGACTCTTCTGTTGGTTTCGAAGACTGTCATGTTTTCGGGAATAGAAAGCCCAGTCTTTTTCCTGAGGATATATACGCTGATGGCCTCAAACTGCTGTAGTTGAAGATCACAGTTCCACTTGTAAGCACTACACCACCAGCAGTCCTGAAGTTGAGGTCCACTAGACCCTCTGTGAGCGGGATGGGAATGATAAGTGCAATTGAGTTATTAGAGCATGTTAGTGATCTGAGGTTGACCAGAACCCAGCAACGTTTTGTTTCATTGTACATAGGTAGACATGAGTAAGAATGACTGACTGATATCTATCTGGTTACTTCTCTGTCTGTCTGTTACTTGTTACATTTATCTGAGTCTCATATTTCATGAAGGCTCTTGCTTTAGAGGGAGAGAGAGATACCCAGTTTAATCAATAGTGCTTGAGGGTTTTCTGGCTAAGTGGCAACCTCAGGTCGGAAAGAATGGAGGCATATCAGCTGGAAGGTGCTAGCATGCTAACATTCTTTCCAGAGTGTGGTAGTTTAATGGCCAACAACATTTTTAGGTGGAAGCAGCAGTGAAGACCACAATCGTGGAAGTAATAACCAGAGGGCTGCCTGGTGGATGGGTGGCTTCAAAGCACTGCAAATTCTTGAGCAGTGGCCGAGGGACAAGGGACGAGGTAGTAGGGAGCTGGGAAGTTCAATGAGGCTGCCTTTGCCTGCCCTTTGTTCTGTCCATTGTGACTGGGACCCACACGAGATAGTGAAGTATCTATGCTGAGAAACTGGGTTGCATTGTGTTCTGAGAGCCACCTCCCTCAGACTCAGTGTGGTCATTCACCCTTCCTTTTACAACCCCATTAGGACACAAGCTATTCTCTAAGAGCACAGTGTCCCCGTCAGGCAAAACGGCCCCTCTCAAATTTTCAAAAAGTGACACAGTGGCAATAAAATTGCTAAAAAGGGACAGAAACTACTTTTTACCTTCATCAAAATTTCCCACTATGGCCTTCAATGAAAATATTCTAATTTTCAATAATTCTCTTTAAGCAGGGTTTGTGCAGAGATCTCTGAAGACAATGCCTTATTGCATCAGGAGCTTAAGAAATATTTTCCCTTTGATGTTATTAAAAAGATCCATGATGGTAACTTTGAAAAAAGTGTATTCAGTTCATTCCCATGCTCCCCTAATCCTGGGCAGATTTAGGGCAGAAGAGGCTGGCTAATATGTCTCCCACATCAAATTTTATGTAGTACTCATTTATTTCCTCTGTATTAGTAATGCCCTAGCATTTAGAATATCTACTACTTTAAGATAGTTTGTCCTACTTTATTTCCCTTTCTTACAGGACAAAATTAGATGAAAAATAATAAAGAACAAGAAGGGGGAGGGGAAATCCTTACTAACACAAACGTGATAAAGCTATAACACGTGTTTTTCTGACTGTAAGTCTTCTTTCGTCTCAGTTGTAGTGATGAGACTTTGGACCAGCTCCGCAGCTAGTCGTGCCGTGAGAAGCAGTGAACTGCTTGGACAGAGGAGGCCTCCCCTCATCCGGGGTCACTTTCACATGTTTCAGGGAGAAAGGAGACCCATCAGCTCCTGCCATTGTTCTACCGTCCCCTCAAATCAATAGACACTCTACAAGGCTGCTTAGAGACCCTTCGTGGAAATGCAGGTCTGGAGGAGTGGGTGGACATGTGTGTCTTGGAGATGGCGATGGTGATTTCAAACTGCTGGTGGATTATCCAGGTGGGGTCACCTGCCATTATGCAAAATGGTTAACGTTACTTATATAGCCTCCCCCGCCCCCCGTGGGAGACTCCACCTGTTTTTATGTTCCTAATTGAACACTTTTATGTCCTCAGTGGGACCAGGAACATGCTGTTGATAACTGGGCCTTTAGAGTCTGTCCTTTCAAGATGCATAACATCCTTCATTGGCCATTCCAGAAGGATCCAATTGGGAAAGGTAACCCAGTGAGTTGGCGTTTACCTTAAATTCACCTGTAGCACATTAAAAAAGCTGAAATACTCCATTGGACTCAAGGCTGAAATACCTTACTGTGAGAAGAAGCAGATGACTACTATCCCAAGATATGGATTTGGAAGTCATTGGATTTGGGTTCAAATCTCCTATTTTGAGAGTACTTAAATGCCTGGGCACCACAGGGTACCATACATTTACTATTTTCATACTCTCTTTACATGTCTTAACCCAGCTAACATAGTTATGACTTTATGAATTTTGTCCAATCATCAACCATCATTATTGCATACAGTATCCAGTCAGATATGTTTTTAATTTGTCAACAACCCAGGTATTTTAGTCTAAAATGCTATCCTTTATATTGTGTTATTAGGGTAGGCTAGAGAAACTAGTCCATAAACATGCATATGTGCATAAGAGAGAGTTTTATATAAAGGGTAATTGTAAATTAAGAAAACATCCCAGACCAGTCCGGATCAAGTCTATAAGTCTGATATGCCCAACACCTATCTATAAAATCCTCTTCAGGCTCATGAAATGCATGCAATGATGCCAAATGCAGGAAGATCACAAGCCAGTGGATTGAAAATCTTCTGGATCCAGTGGCGTTGTAAGCATCTCAGTGTTGACAGGGGTCTCTAAGTGGTTTCTCCAGTTCTCAGGGCTGCATCAGGGTAGGTCCATGTGGCTTCTCCTCAAGGATGCCTCGCAGGAAGTCAGCAGAGAAGAGCGAGAGTCTGTCTCCCATCTCTAAAAAGGAACCTAGGAATTCCAAGAATTCTCAGGAGAAGGCCATGCCCACACAGAGGCCTCGTTGACTATGATCTGACTGACAGACTAGACTCCACCCCTTCACTCTTAATCCTTTCAAGTCTCAAATTGACACCAGATTATGTAACAACCATATATATATTTTTTCTCAACAGAATTTTAAATTCTATGTCATTGGCTAAATTAATGATACTTTCATTAATAAGTGTGATAGTTGGATGATTTTATGTCAGCTTGAATTTATATGAAAATGTAGGGGTGGAGTACAACCCTGTTAATCAGGTCACGGCCTGATGATCCCTCCTTGTGGGTGTGCCCTTCTTATAAGGGAGAAATTGGGAACTTCCATGTCTCTCTGGCCCTCCACCTTCCTGCTTGTTGGGACTCTGTGGTTGCTTCCCAAACCGGAGGCCCATCAGCAGAGTGCATCCTGCTTCACCTTTCTACGTCATCGGCCTGCAGCTATTTGAGTGTGAAGAGGGCCCTATGGCTACCATTTGACTGAAGGACTTTTGTTGGACTAGTTTGGGATGTCTTCTTATTATGAAGTTACAACTTGATATAAAGATTTTTTTCTTGTACAGAGGAGTGTCACTGGTTTGTGTCTCTAGACAACCTAGTCTAGCACAATAAGATTACCATATGCCACCTGGGGATGATTTATAGCATTCCGTATGAAAATGATAAGGCTATCTCTAAGGTGAGCTAGTGACATATACAAACCGTAGAGATATGAATGGATTTTGAGCTCACACTTAATCATAGCACTAATCAAAGGACTATTCGTTCTTATGATGTGGCCCTGCTTGATGCTTGCCCTCATGAAGAGATCACTTCAGATATGGGTGCTGTAGCAAAACGTGGTGAAGAAATCAGATGGTACCTGGCTATCAGAAAGAATAGCATCTGGGCTCTTAAAGACTTGTCTTAAAACAAGCAGCCGTATCAGTGAGATGTGAGTTAAGTCCACAAGGAAAAAGCACACCAAAAAATGTGATTCAAAGATTGTCAATAATAAAATCTGTGACTGTAGGAGGGAATGGTACTAGAGTTTACATCCTGAGCACCCGTTTGCTATGACTGACAGTGAAGGCAGATACTCAAGTAGATGAAGCCAGTGGTGGTTACCCTCTGATCATTGTCCAGGGATGTGTATACTCTTGCTAGCAGAGTATATTTCAAAGTAGATTAATACAGATGTAGTTAGATTAATATTTAACACCCTATCATTTGCTCTGCCTTTTGGCTACTTTTTAAATTTGTTCTAGTTTTTAATGTTTTCTATTTCCTTTTCAAATGAGGTTTATCTCTGTTTTATTTTGTTTTTGTTGTTGGACTTTGCGATAGTTCAGGTGTATTGTGCCAACCTGGCCAATAAACACAGGTGGGGTTAACGGAAGAGCAGAGAGATAAAGGGCTCAGCGAGCCTTGCCTTTCTGGTTCTCTGGTCTCTTGTTCTCTGATGGTCAGACCAGGGTGAAGCTGCCTTATCTAGTTCTCTGCCTCACCTGGCAAGGCTCACTTCCTGTGAGACATCCCTGAGTAGAAGCCACATGGACTTACCCTGATGCAGCCCTGGGTGCTGGAGAAGTCATGTGGAGACCCCTGCTTGTGCTGAGATGCTTACACACTCACTGCAGTTGACATCATTGCATGTGTTTTGTGAGATTGAGGAGGATTTTGTAGATCAGTGTTGACATATGGGCTAATGTTGGACTTATGGACTTGGACTGGACTGGGTTAGGATGCATTCTTATTGTGCACTTATCTTTTATATAAAACTCTCATATACGTGTGAGTTTCTGTGAATTTGTTTCTCTAGACTACCCAGACTAACACAGGCTTTGTTTGTTTTTATTTTGCATGTTTTTTCTGAATAAGAAAATCTATAGAGACAGTAACTGAGTTAATAATTTCTTAGGGTTATGGCAGGGGAGATTGGGGCTAAATGGGGAACTAATATTAATGAATACAAGAAAGTAGAAAATGTTTAAAAATGATTGTTGTGATGATTGTACAACTCTTTTTTAGAATCATTTTATTGGCGCCTCATACAACTCTTATCCCAATGCGTATATCAATGGAATCAGGCATGTTTGTGCATATGTTGCCCTCATTCTTTAGTACACATTTACTTTCTATTGAGCCCTTGGTATCGGCTCTTTTCTCCCTTCTTTTCCCCACCCCCCCTCATAACCCCCTGATAGATTATACATTGTTCTTATTTTCATCTCTCACACTGACCACTGTCTCCTTTCCCCATTTTTTTCTCTTGTTCTTCCCCCTGGAAAGGGGTGTATGTTTATGTGTCAATCATTGTGACACATAAACATTCTCCCTTCCTCTCCCCCTCTTCCCACTACCCTTCTGGTATTCCCACTTCTGTTCCTGGATTCTGTGTGTTGTAAGCACCCATCCCTTTTTATACCTGTGTACATGTTCTGGTCTACTCTGAATGGAGAAGCAGCACGGGGGTCATGGTAGTGGGGGGTGAGGAAGCCACAAGGAACCAGAGGAATATGGTGTGTTTCCTCAATGCTTTGCTGCATCCTGGTGACTCATCCCTTCCCTGTGGCCCCTCTGTGGGGAGACTGTTCCATTGTCTACAGATGGACTGTGGATCTCTGCTCCAGCCCTCCTCATTCTCAGCAATATGTGTTTGTTTGTTTGTTTGTTATGCATTAGCTGATGCCTATTACCCGGCACCTATAACTCCTCATGATCACACTACTGGTGTGCTTTTTCCATGTGGACATGTTGCTTCACTGCTGAATAGCGGCTTGAGTATCAAGCCTTTAAACACTCCAGACACTCTATCTTTTAATAGCTAGGCACCATCTGCCTTCTTCACTACATTTGCTTATGCACCGGTCTTGTATTCCGTGATTGAGTGGGGAGAGTGAACATCTCAGACTGAAGATTGGTTAGAACAAAGCTTTATCTCTATTTTTGTGGATTAATATATTTACATATGTACACTGCTATGCTTATAACTCTATCCATTGCTTTGCTTCCTTGGTCCTTCCTCTGTTCCATTGTCTACAGATGGACTGTGGATCTCTGCTCCAGCCCTCCTCATTCTCAGCAATATGTGTTTGTTTGTTTGTTTGTTATGCATTAGCTGATGCCTATTACCCGGCACCTATAACTCCTCATGATCACACTACTGGTGTGCTTTTTCCATGTGGACATGTTGCTTCACTGCTGAATAGCGGCTTGAGTATCAAGCCTTTAAACACTCCAGACACTCTATCTTTTAATAGCTAGGCACCATCTGCCTTCTTCACTACATTTGCTTATGCACCGGTCTTGTATTCCGTGATTGAGTGGGGAGAGTGAACATCTCAGACTGAAGATTGGTTAGAACAAAGCTTTATCTCTATTTTTGTGGATTAATATATTTACATATGTACACTGCTATGCTTATAACTCTATCCATTGCTTTGCTTCCTTGGTCCTTCCTCTGTTTCCATTTACTTCCTACTGCCCCACTGATACTTTCCTCTATTTCTGCCTCTTGGTACCTCCTCTTAGCTAGTTTGCTGTTGCTCTGACACGCACCCACCCCTGTAAAACCATTTTTAATGTGATTAAATCATTGAAGTCTATGATATGTGAACTATATGTCAATAAAACTGTTTTAAAAATTCAACAATAAAGCATCAGAACAATTCAAAAAAGCATGAGGCAGTGGCTGAAGAAGCTGGGGCTTTGCACAAAAGTATCCTATGCCCTGAAATTAGTGGCTGGGTTACCGTGGACATTTAGTACATGTGTGCTGAGGGAAGGAAGTGACTTCCAGCATAAAGTATCGAGTACAACATCTGAGGCAGGGACAGTGCCCCGCAAAAGTTATCTGTGTCGGAGAAGGGTTATGGGATGAGAGTGGCAGAAACAGCAAACCCTTGGACAAACCAGGTGACTGGAAACCAGAACAAAATGGGAGACACTGCTATTAAAATTGGAGAACAAGTAATCAGTGTTTCAGTATTTATATAGATGCTATTGTATCCATATGTCACCACTATGTCAATAACTCCACTCAACACCTCCCAATCCTGCAATCCCACATTCCAGCTGAGGATCGAGTTCATATGGACACCAGAGAGGCCCGTGTTATGTTTTTAACCAATATTTATGCCCTTTCTTCCTTCTTTCTCTCCTCTTTCTTTCTTCCTTTTACTTTAAATACCTAGTATTTAAGATGCAAAAATTGAAATATCTCATTTCAATTAGATTCTTGCTTCGGTCATCAAGAAATGAAAGAGGGGGGGTTCATTTTGGGTGAACTCTTCCGTATATTTTGATGTGAGCATTCAGAAAATTATGTTGGAAGGGTCAGGAGCAGAGCAAGAAGAATCCCCTTTCATTATGCATGCAGCCGGACCTTTTTTTGAGAGTAATAAGAAAAATTGCAGGTTTCTTTTAAAAGGAGAAGAAGAAAGGGAAAAATGAAAGCATTGTATTTTAGAATGTATTTCCTTTAAACATTCAATAGTGAAATTATTTGCCAGACTACATATGTCAGTTTATAAGTTAATGCCAGAGCCAGGTCTGAAAGTATAAGCAAGGATCCAGCCTGAGATAACAGAAGGAAGAGCAGGAGTGATGCTTTGTCTCTTGGCAAGAATGGAAAATCCACAAGCAAGGTGAGATTCTGGATGACAGAAGTCAGAGGACGCCACTGAGAACTCCGTCTCATGTTTTGCCGAGTGGGCACTTGGCCGGAGCGAATGGATGTGCAGGCAGACTATCTTATCTCCTTAGAGAAAAGCGTCCAGCTCTGAATTTAATCCCGTTGGCAAGGATGTCTCAGGAAGCGTACAAGCTCTCAGCCTTACTGGCCTCTTGCTGCACCTACTGGGAAGATAAATAAATAGCTCCAAGTCTTTCCACCACTCTTCAGCCTAAATAAGGATTACATTTGCCCAGATGGATGGCTACTTCCAAGCCAAAAAGGAGGGAGCAGGAACACAGTCACCATCGAGAGAGATAAGATTTGTCCTGCTTAGATAGCTGTAGTTCTGGAGGCACTGAACCCCAGACCAGCACATCACCTTGAGGAGTCTGGGGGACAATCTCTAATCTTGGTGGGATCAGAGGCTGAACTTGATTCCTCTGCAAATGGATTCATCCAGAGATGGCTCTTAAAGGACAAAAACACTCTTGTCTTGCATTCACTATTTTTATCACCTACAATGTGGTCAACCACGGATTTCTTATACTTAGTTATAACTATGGAGCCATGCTGGTGTAATGGATTATGTGTTGGGGCACTAAGAGAAAGGTCAGCAGTTCGATTCCATCAATTGCTCTGAGGGGAAAGCATGAGCTTCTTTGCTCCTGTAAAGATTGATAGCCTTGGAATCCCAAAGGGAAAGTTTGCTCTGCCGTATAAGAGCATTATGAGTTAGAATTGACTCAGTGGCAGCAGACTGGCAGTAGTGAGTCAAGCTGAGTTTGATGCAAAGTGACCCTATTTACAGTCGAACAGAACACTACCTGGTCCTGGGCCATCATCACAATCTGCTGTGGTTGAGCCGATCATTACAAACACTGTCTGTCAATCCACCTTGTTGAGAATCTTCACCATTTTCCATTGACCCTCTACTTTAACAAGCATGATGTCCTTCTCCAGAGATTGGTCACTCCTGATGCCATCTCCAAAGTGGAAGTCTCACCATCCTTGATTCTAAGGAGCACTCTGGTTTTATTTCTTCCAAGATAGATCTGGCTATTCTCTGGTAGTCCCCCAGTCTATTTGATAGTCTTCACCTACAACACAATTCACGGGCACCAAGTCCTCTTTGGGCTTCCTGCTTCCTGCCCAGCTTTCCCATGCATATGAAGGAACTGGAAACAACATAACTTTTTGCAGGTGCACCTTAGTTCTTAAAGCGTTATCTTTGCTTTTTGATACTTTAAAGAAATCTCTTACAGATCACTTGCCCAATGACACATGCAATTTGGATGTTTGACTGCTGCAGCAACCCTTTGACCGTGGGTACAGGGATGGCACGGCGTTAGGTAGTTTGGAAAGGACTGCGCCCAGCATCGTGACTGTATTTCCATAGAGTTAGTCTGCTATAACAGGACGAGCAGGTATTTAGGAGCCAACATGTGAGTTTAAAGCTCAGCTCTGCATCTGGTTTCCTTTGTGATCGTAACCACTGACTTTCCCTCCCTGTCACTGCACTCCCTCCTGTTGTAAATATGAATATAATAACATTTACTTATTGTTTTGTGGTGGGGATGAAATCCGACCATTGCTAAAGGGGTTACACACTAATTGAAAAGTTGATGGTTCAAACCCTAGCCTCCCTGCAAGAGAAAGAGGTGGTGATTTGCATTTGTAAAGATGTACAGCCTGGGGACCCTATGAGGCTCTTTCCTAAAGAGACACTTTGAGTAGGAATCAATTCAATGGCAGTGGATTTCGTTTTTATTATTGTTGTTTTCATGACCTGGACTTCCATAAACCCAGAACTAATTCCCATTGAATAGTGTCTGACTCTATTTAGGGTTTCTGAGGCTGCGAATCTTTAAGGAAGCAGACAGCCTCATCTTTTTCCTGTGGAGTGACTAGTGAGTTTGAACTCCTGACCTTGTGTTGAGCATCCCAGTGCATACCTGACAGCATCACCAGGGCTCCTTCTTGGGCACATAAGGTTTATGATAAATGGTAGCTCCGAATACCCTGTTGCAGAGAGTCAGCCTGTCATTTAGATGCAGACATTCTCAGGAGAGGTTCTGTGATGTGTTCTTGTCATCCATCTAGAACCAGTGACGTGGTGGGAAGAATAGTTACAGCCCGTGCTTCCCTGACCTTAGAGCTTCATCAGCATAAAAGCAAATCTATGCAGTCCCAATTTTAAAAGTGAAGTTGCAAAATGTGTTTTCTGCTATCTTTGGTTTGTTGTCTTGTTCTGCTTCAGTCTGACCATCTCTAAAATGGGACTATTATTACTTACTGGTATGAATGACAACAATAGCTATGCCTGGAAGACTAAATACTACTGAGTTTCAATGTCACAGACTTCTCAGTTTTACTATTTTAAGCTCTTCAATGTTTATCTGTGACACTGAAGAGCAAGAGGGTTGTTACACATTCCACTGAAAAGGCCAATTTTTCTCCTGCTCCAGAGATGAGGGCCTGATAGATTCATGTGGTAAATCAGTGACACCCAGTGGCTGCTGTTTTATACACCAGTGGCTGCTGTTTTATACTAACTTTACAAATCTCTCGATTTAACTTTCTACAGGTCTGTCCTAGGGCAAGTTAGAGGGATGGGAAGAAATCAGGTACCAAAATAACAATCATGGAGAGATGAATGTAGGAGATCAAAATGATAAATCTGACTTGAATGATAAAATGATAAATCTGCTTATCATTGGTTCTGCTTTTGACGCACATTGGGTCTGACCTGGTTTTCAACATTTTCTGTTTGTTCATATTGGGGTTTATCTCAGATGCATTTTTTCATTGGGGTGACCCTCTTGAAATTTTTTATCTGTTTGTTTTTCAGTACATGAGACCAGGCTTGATGAACCTATAGAAACAGCAGGTAGAATATGGGTTCCTGGGGAGGGGGGTAACTGAAGAGGGGCGGGGGTAAAGGGCAGCTGATATCAAGGAATTCAAGAAGGAAGAAAATGTTTTGAAACTGATTGTGGTAGCAATTGTACAATTCTGCTTGATGTGATTGAAATATGGAACCATACGATATCTGTATTAGTACCCAATAAAATGGTTTTTGGAGGGAAAAAAAAAGACAGTGATGAGATTATGAACACCATAGATGCCTTTGAAGAAAGAGTTTCTCAGCAGGGACCAGACTTTCTTAGGACAAGTCCATAACAACAACAATGTGGGAAAAACCCATCGGGGCATTTCCCAGCCCATCATTTCTATTCTATTAAGGGATGTACTCAGGCTTTCCTGTCCCTGTTGGATTCCCAAAGAGGCATTCCTGTTACTGAAGTGGGATGTCACACTGCCCAAATCCCAGGGTAGTTCTAATCCATTAGACTTCATCGGGAACATTCCCTAGAAATTAAAGTTCATTGGTAGTGCAAACCTGGTGCTGGACTATGAAGCAACGGTTGGAGATGCCTGTTTATCAGGAGATTTCTGGAGCCAAGACTTGGGAAATCAGCCCTTCCAAACCCTGGGGAGTGTAGCTCTACTCTGATCAACACAGGGTCACCATGAATTGGAGTCAACACTACGGCACCTAGCTAGTTGTCCATACAAGTCTGTGGTTAATTTTAGTTGTTGTCAAGTTGATTCACATTCACGGTGAGCTGATATGTTACAAAGCAGACCTGCCCTAAGGAATTTTCTTTGTTGTGCTCTGACTAGCAGCAGGTCAGTAACTACCACTGGTGGAGTTGACATTCAAACTGTTGGTGCCACCTAGTTATCTACTACCCATTGCTGTTGAGTTGAGTCCAATCCCATCGGACAGAGAATTGCCCCCTAGGGCACATATTTCTCTAACAGAACAGCTGGTTGGTCTGAACCACTGATGTGATTAGCAACTAAATAATTAACTGACTGGAAAAATGCCTAAGGTATTCTTCAAGGACCCACTTCTGGAGTTTAATCCATGAACCCTGCCACCACCGCTCATTCTCAGTGCTCTGTATCACCCCCTGGAAGTGGACAACAATTGTGAAGATGGCACCGGACAGGGCAGTGTTTCATGCAGGCAGACAGTGGGTCACTGTGAATTGGAGACAACTCAATGGCACCTAACAACAACAATGGGATTACAGATCTGTGGGTGTCTGGCCTCAAACCCCAGTTTGTAACCTCTGTTGTTCAATGTTCTTAGGTTATGTATAACCTCTTAGAACCTGTCTCATTTTTATTGTTGCTTTTATAAATATGTATACTGAGTATCATAATACCTGACTTATAGAATATCATAAGACTGCAATGAAATAATAGATCAGAAGTGATGGATATGTGGTAGACATTCCACACATGACACTTGCGACTTCTTATTCTTGTCAACGGAAGTTCTTCTGAGGAAAACCCTTCTCTGAAATTGGATAAGTCTACTGTACTATTGGGGGGGGGGTTAGGATTTGTATGTTCTCTCAGGTGTCGGCATTGATGGAAACATACTTGTCTTCTTTTATCATTAGGGGGAAGACCGTAGGGCTAATATTGATAAAGGACTTTGGGTGTTTTGGATAGAAAGCTCTGGAGAAATACTCCATTATAAAATTGTTAACTAATGACTTACAGTGTACGGATTAGTATATTTCCCCACATAAAACATTAAAGAAGTTATAATAGCACAGAGATATGCTAAGTAAAGCAATTAGTAACTCAGTTCATAAACAACTACACAGAGGGTGCATTAAAGCACAGACACTAATTCTTGGTTGCTGCTCCTTTTAATTGCCTGATAAATATTTTTAGTGAATATACATTATTAAATTATGAAAATAGAAATGTGGTAGTAAAATTTACAAAAGATGACCTTATTAATTTTTCCCCCATATTAGTTAAATGGGTAATGGTTAAGATGCTTTGCAGTCAATGGCTTCAAATTCTTATTTTTGTTTTTCTTTTTAGCAGGTAACATATTTTACATGGTGCCATTCCATCTTCTATAGAACAGAGAGGATTATCCCCACCTCACAGGTAGGTTGAGAAGCATAAAGGAGACCAAATCTAGAAAACACTGAATACCTGGGGCCCAGAAAATGATCAGTAAGGAAAGCAGAGCTATTATTCTACAACTCAGAACACTAGCTCTTACTTAATTCTTATCAGATTCCATCCCTCTTTTTATAGCAATTTAAAAAATGTCTACATTACGATCTTAAAGATACATCGCACTAAGTGCAAAGATGTCATTTTGATGAGTAAGGTGACTCTAACCCAAATTGCAATCTTCTTGATAGGCTTTATATGCGTGTGAACCTTGGACGAGGAAAACAAAGAGACATAAAACTCAGTTACATATTCAAATTCTTGTGTTATCAAAACATGGAATACTCTGTGGACTGCTAAAAGAATGGCCACGTTAATCTTGGAAGAAATACTGCAACAATTCTTCTCAGAAGCAGCAAAGGGAAGACTGTGACTCTTTTGGCTTTATACATATCGCGAAGGAAGGGCCAGCAGAGAAGGTTGTCTTGTTTGGCAATGTCCAAATGGAAACAAAGGAAATTCTCAACAATTAAATGAGTTGACACACTAGCCATAATAAGAGATGCAAATATACCAATAATCATGGGGATGGCACAAAGAAGGAAACTAAGAGTCATCATGTTCATTTAAAAAAATCATACAGTGCCTCAATTGCACAGTAAAGAAGGGATAGGGGAAATTGATGTCTGGTGAAATAATACAAGTTTTAAGACAATTTTTGGATGAGACTATACTAGAAGGCACAATACAACAATCGAATGCTTGTGCGTAGACAATCATCCTGAGCCACACACAGTTGGCCACACACAGCCATTGGGCTGTGTCACTCAGACTCCACACAACACTGCTCTTGGTGACTCCTTTAAATTGTGAAAAACTCTGGCCAATATTTCACCCAAGGTGAAGAGTGATTTTCCCTCCTTTATGTAGGCACATAAACCACCTATATGTTTTTCACTTAAACCAGGTAGAAACAGCTTGTGCTTATATAAAACAGAGTTAGGTTTGAAGCCCAGGGAATTATAAACAGATTTTTCACCTAGACAAATTTGTCTAGAAAGACTTTTCAATGGGTAGGACTGTTTCCCTTTTTATGGGGTGTTTATCAACCCTCAGCATCATCTTTAATCTTTAATCTCCGTGCCAACAAAACATAGCATCCCAACTTTATAAAATGCCTTTTAGCAATAGTACTAACTTCATTGGGAATGAGTGGATCTTCAACCTTATTTTCTTACAGTGCTTCTGTTAGTCTGGGTATTTTAGAGAAACAAATCCACAGAAACTCATATGTATAAGAGAGAGCTTTATATAAAGGGTAAGTGCACATCAAGGAAATATCTCAACCCAGTGCTGCCCAAACCCACAGTCCAACATTAGCCCATTTGTCTGACACCAATCCACAAAGTCCTCCTCCATCTTACAAAACACACAATGATGCCAAATGCAGGAGGAAAGTAGAATCAGTGAATGAATGTGTAAGCATCTCAGTGCCGGCAGGGGTCTCCACACGGCTGCTCCATCACCCAGGGCTGCATCGGGGTAGGTCCATGGGCCTTCTCCTTGGGGATGTCTTGCAGGAAGTGAGCCTTGCCAGCTGAAGCAGGGAACAGGCTAAGGCAGCTGCACCCTGGTCTGACCATCACAAAGCAAGAGACCTGAGAACTCAAAAGGCGAGTCTCACCGAGCCATTTATCTCCCTGTCCTTCAAGTAACCCCATATGTGTTTATTGGCCAGGTTGGCACAATAAACTAACTACCTCAGAGCTATTTAAGAAGACAAAAGTCTTGAAAACCAGGTTTGGGGGAGCATGTATTCATATTATACATATAAGGAAATTGAAAAAAAAAGTTATTATCTCACCAGTTTCATTTTACTTACTGTTTAAAGGGGTGTTGGGCTGCTAAGTGCAAGCACAGCGGTTGCAAATGACTTGCCACCCCTCAAAAGAAAGATGGGCTCTCTACTCCCTCGAAGAATTACAATCTTGCAGACCACCAGGGGCAGGTCTACACTGTCTTGTAGGGTTGCTATGAATTGGTGTTGACTTGATGAATTTTTTTTCTAATTTTGTTTATCTTTTAAACAGAAAGTTTCTGGGATTTATCCATCTCAAATGTTAAGATAAGAAGTCCTGTTAGCAGTGAGTTAACCAATGGGCAGCTAGCTAGGAAATTGGCAGTTGAAATCCCTTAGCCTGCTCCCCAGGAAAAAACGAGCAGGCAGTCTGCTTCTGTAAAGGTTTACATCCTTGGAAATGCTAGATGGCAGTGCTACTCTATCCCACAGGGCCATCATAAGTTGGGATAGATTTCAACAGCAGTGGGTTTAATGCTAATGTGGTGCAAGTGTTGATGAGCTTGGCTACCAACCAAAACGGTGCAAGTTCGAGTCAGATCAGAGGCATCTCAGAAGAAAGACTTTGTTATTCTGCTTCCCAAATCAGTCATCGGATGCCCTGTGGAGCACAGTTCTCTGACAGGCATGGGCTGACACGAATCAGAACCAACTTTGAGGCAAATGGTTTTAATGCTGGTGTTCCAAGAAGCACGAACATTTGAGAGGTCTAAAAAAAATTCACATAATAATTATTTCACTGCACTTTAAAAAAAAAGTCTTTGTGACACAAAGTTTCACACGTGCTCTACGTGTCCAGATAAAGAACGGCCTTGAGCGTAACGCATAAAAAACAGTCATTCCACAGATGGTTACAGGCCAGCCAGGGCTCCTCACCAACTCCCTGCTCGGGAGACATGTCTGCAGCCTGAACGTAAATCAGGCAGCGTTTTCTCAGCGAATGAGTCTGCGTGTCACCCTGGGACCGAGCTGGTCCTCCACGGTTATAAATAGATTCCTAGTGGGTCTGGGGAGGGTGTGGAGATAACAGGAAATATAGCAGTTCTGATGGGGTGGGAGACTGAGGCCAGGAGGTGGGGGGAGGAATAGAAGCAAGTTTAATTGATGCCAGAACCCAGAGTTCTGTTATTAATAGTGTTTTCTTTCTCAGAAGGGACTGGCTGGACAATTCTTTGACTCTTAGTGATTTTTTTTTCCCTTCTTGCTAAATCACTTGATTTCTGCAGGCTCATGCCCTCTTTGCCACTTCCTAGCCAGCCTGGGGGCTGATTTTCAATTGATTCCCTGTGTGGACTCCCGTTTCCAGGGCTACTTGTGTCACCGCATTGACTTCCTCTCTATTGCTTCATCGTTGTTGTTTTTTGCCATGAATTACCTACATGACTCTTAAAAAATCACCAAAATGATTAATTAAACAAACAAAAAACACACGTGTGTATACTCATGGAGAGAATAATAAATTTGAATAAAATGTAATTACCTTGGGAAATGTTCGTTGAAAACAGTTTTTAAACAAAACCGAACTGGAATTGACTAATAGACTATATAGAGTTCAAATCATGTTTTGTTGTTTTGTTTGTTTTTAAAAAAGGACAAGAAGTTAAGAAAAACATTTACATCCATCAGACAAACAAAACCCGGAAGGAACTTCAGCAGTACGTCTGTAGGGAACCCACCTCCCTGTGGTAAGATTACGAATGATTTTAATTTTCTTCGTATTAATTTCCTCCACATTCAAAACTTTCTGTGATGGACATAAATAATTACTCTTATAATTAGAAAAAATGATTTAACATCTCCATTTATTTATCTATCTATCTACTTAGTTGTTCCACCTAGGAGTATAGAGCCTCCTCTAAAATGGTCAGTGGACTGTGCTGCAGAAGCATGGGAGTATGGCAGGAGAAGAGAGACGCAGACAACAACAAGCGTTTTCAGTAGAGATGGGTTTCTACTATTGTCTTAGACTTAATAGATTTTGTTTGAATTCTCTGAAATGTCTTGCCTAGTGACAGTGTGATATGCTATCATGAAGTGGCCGATTGTGGGCAACCCAGAAGGCATTTTGACTCATCAGTAATACTCAGGAATCTTTGGGTAAATTGCCTCTTGTCCACACTCTTCATCATAGGTTCCGCAATCCCTTAAGCTGGGGCAGGTACATCCCTCAGGTTAGCTATGGAGAATGCCTTTAACTATAAACAGGAAAGAACTCTGGTGACACAGTGGATATGCAGTGGACTGTGATCCCCAAGGTCAGTTGTTCTAAACCACCAGGCAGCTGTTCAGGAGAAAGATGGGGTTTTCTAGTCCCATAAACTGTTACAGTCTTGGATACTCATGGGGGCAGTAATAGTGAGTGAGTATACATTTTAACCTTAAGTAAAGGGACAAAGGAACTGAACAACTGAGTGTACCATCTTCATTCAGATCTTGCCAACACCTGCTTCCTTGTCTCCTGAAATAGCCTTGCTCAATGCTTGTCCCCAAGTCCAATTCTCCATCCCTCTGTGTAAGGAGATCCCTCCTCCTTGCTAAATTAGAATTTGTTGCTTTTGCTTATGACCAAAGGGTTTGAGTGTGAGAAAAGCACTTTATAGCTGAACTGGAGTAGCTTTCTATTTATCTCTGAGGGACACCTGAATGTCTGGCTTTGGCTCTTGGCCAATTAAGGTCAGTGGGTTAACTAAGCAACTACTTAATGATTTACGATGCATTATTTAAAGTCTGACACGCTCCTGATGAAAAGTAGGGCCTGCTCCTTTGCTGATAGCTCTCGGCTGGCAGCATCGGTTAGCTTGACCAGAGCAGGCTAAAAATGGCACCAGGAACGTATGCCTGGAGGTCTTGCAAAGATTCATAGCACAGATCTTGGTAGTTTCAGCAGGAGACTAAGACTGTACTGTGAAGGTAACAGGGTCCAGGAAAGGTGTCTCCGACACCCAGTGCTTGCCTGAGTTCTTCCTCTTGTGGTAGGTACCCTGTCATTTGCCTTTATGAAGCCTTGGGAGTCCTTTCTGATATCCTGGTCTAAGTCATCTTTACAGGGTACTGACACCTGAGTCTGAAACTGGTCAACCACTCGGTTACTCGCTGACACGCAGGCAGCTTGGACCCTCCCAATGTTACCCCAGAAGACATGCCTGGCTACCTGCACCCACAATGATCACAGGCTTAGAAATTCTAGAGCTTTGCTGTTCTGCTCTACAACATGACGTCATCATGAGTTAAGTTTGACTCTGCACACGTTAGTCGACATAGAACCAAGTGGCCATTCCACAGGGGCAGGAAAACCTCAATGATGGGGAGGACCTACGACAGAGAGGAGGTAGAGGCAACATTTGACATGGAGAGGAGGACTTGGGTTGCTAGCATTGATGGCTTACTAAAGAATCAAGGGCAGTTCGGGCTTCCTTCTGCTTACTTCCTAGACCGTAGTAGCGCATGTGATACTGTGTATGTCAGAAGAGAAAATCAGCCCAAGTAAATCTGTGCTTACTTTGTTTACTGGGTAAACCACGCTCGGCTAGGAGGAAGTCAATAAGCTCCAGAGAAAGAAACCCTGCAGTGACTTCTCCATGAATGTGTGAAAAGACAAAGGCTTCTCTGACCAATGTTTTATTGGCTCTGGGTCATCAGAATGAGATCAGGAGAAACAAGTACTGTCTTTTGACTATGACACAAACCCTTCATATTTATATGGAGTCAGGGTCTGATGGCAGAGCTAATAGGACAGCTGTTCTTCTTGGGTATTTCTTCTTTGCTTCGCCTCCCCCACACATTCATCTTCTCTCTCTTTCCCGGTTGACTTAAAGTGAAGATCTACCTACCTAATGCGTTGTGCCTGCTTCTGTTTTTGTGTGGGATGTCGATGGTGAGGAGGGGATGAATTCAGTGAATTGTGTATTCAGAATATTCCTTGTGGCCAAGCTCTGGGATATTCTGATTCACAGAGAATTATCGGATTCACAGTGTCAGGACTCCATGTATCCTGTTTGAAAGAGTCACTGCACAGGGTACTAGCATGATTATGTTTACACGACTTGTCCACTTTCCTGGGTGTGAACATATTGATGATCTTCACTTATCTTTCTACCCCCAATAACATCCAACAGATGCTTTGTCCAGCTCAATAAGAACTTACAGATACCAAGGACTCAGGTAGAAAGAAAATGTTTTGAAAATGATGATAGCAACCAACGTACAAATGTGCTTGACACAATGGATGCATGGATGGATTGCGATAAGAGTTGTATGAGCCCCCTAATAAAATGAATAAAAAAGAACTTACAGAATAAACACATACTCATATGTATCAATATACATAATAGTCAAACGTCCATAAACTATAAAGAGGTTATGTTTTTCTTTCTACTCTAATGTCATAGTTTCGAGATTGAAAGGGGAAGTAAAATGCACGGATGCTATTAAAGTGTTCTTAAGTGCCATTTTAAAACTTTAGGTTGGAATTACTATTTAATTCAAAAATATGTATGGTCACCTGCATCCTTTGCTGGCTATGAGGCCTTAAAGGCTACCATTGTTGATGAAAGGCATGAGGGTGCTGCTAAGACCCATAAAAAAACCCAGACCATCTCACTGCCATTGAGTCAAGGCTGGCACATAGTGATTCCTGGGACAGAAGAGAACTGCCTTTGTTGGGTTTTCTGAGACTGTAACTCTTTGCAGGGGTAGAAAGTCCCATTTTTCTCCTGAGGAGCGATTAGTTGTTTTGAACTGCTGACCTTGAAGTTGGCAGCCTAATGAGTAACCACTACACACCATGGCTCCTCTAAGACCCACAAATCCTTATAGTTAATGAAAGAGAAGTTATCGTGTCCAGTATAATTTAGTTTTGTTCTAATGTCATTCCATAAAGGGAGAAAGAAGGCAGTGTCATAAGTGGTTAGACACACACCTTCTGGGGACAGACAGCTTAGAATGAAATCCCTGCACCCTGGCTACTAGCCATGCAAGTCTGAGACGAATCACTGGATCTTGTTTTGCCTTAATTTCCCCACTTATAAAGCAGGTATACTGAGAGTATAGGGTTGTCTGGTGAGTTAACTAATTTTATTTAGCCAGAGATTATAGAATAGACTGGCACACAGTCACACCTCTCTCTCCTCTGACATACACCCATGACCACGCAATTACTCAATAAACTCCAAAACTCCAATATCTAAGGCCTATCAGCCAGCTGCTGATAGTGTAATCAGAGGGCGACTAAAAACCTGGTCTGTACCCCCATTCCCTGAGTTAGCCTCCTCTGTTCTTTCCAAGCAGGCCTGCCTATGTGTGTAAATTCGGGAACTGGGAAACACAATCAATTTCAGGACACCTGGAATTTCGGGGGAAGAGTCCGTGATGGGCCCTCACACGGCCATGCAGCTTTTCCTTTTCAAGGAAATGAGCACAGACACAGATGGTCTCAATCTGGCAATGCGGTTTCTGTTCTTTGTAAGGCCGCCATGAGTCGGGGTCGACGGCGGAGCATGGACGGCAACCAATCATCCAAGAGGGGAAAGAATCTGGCCTGGAAGAGCCATTTGTTCTGTTAAAGATGAAAGTATAGCCCATTAGTGAAAAGAGTAAGGACTCATCAGCAGTCATCCAATAGTGGGCCTACAGAACAGGGTAGAACTGCCCCAGTGGGTTTCTGAGACTGGAACTGTTTATGGAAGGAGCAGCTGTTAGTTTCAAACTGCTGACCTTTAGATCGCAGCCCAACATGTCATTGCTAGCCAACAGGGTTCTATTCCGCCCACGAAGACGCTCCTTATCTGACACCGGCCCTAAGAGGAGCATAGTGTTACAATTTGTCAAACAAACTATTTTACAACTCTTCAATGACAGTGTTTCTTTAGACACACATTAAATGGATTCCCACTTAATCTCTTTAATAAACAGAAATAGCCTAACATTAAGAAATATCCTTGTCTGATGGAGATGGTTGCTATTTCATCAAATGTTCAGCATGCAAAGACCATAAATGGCCTAAGAATATTCTTTATCTCTGTTGTTTTCATCTTCTGATCACATAGAAGCTGGCTTCTCCGAACAACTGCCCGTGCACCTGTGGCCAGGCAATTCTTCTCATGGCTTGGGAATCAACCTTGCACAGGCTGAATGTCTCGGCTTGGGGAGTGGGGACTCGGTGAGGCCTGCCGAAGTCGCAGGCCCTCCCCTCGGGTCAGAGGTGGGGAGTTTAGGTAGGACATACCTTTCCAAGAACTCACAGGCTGAGGCAGGCTAGCAACTGGAGAAACCTGAGTTGCAACCTTGGCTTTGGAAGAGCTTCCTGGTATTAAAGTCTACCTGTGAACGGACACAGATACACAAACCTAGGGGAACCAGAATCGACGCGATGGCCGTGACCGATGTGAGTTTGGTGGGAATTTACACTGTAAATTTTAAAAAGCTAAACGAAAAACAAGTCTAAGACCCAACCAGTCACTAATTGTGATTCAAGGATGAGGAATTGCCACAAAGAGGAATAGAATTTGGTTCCAATTATCTGTAGCTTAGAAATATTCCTTTGGTCGACCACTAGATGGCAACATTGTTCTTTTATGGTGCAACTTTGGATGTCATAAACGTGTTGGATTTTTTTTTCAGTATCCAAATTAAAAAAAACAAAAACGAAACAGAAAAGGCAAGGCTAGTATTTAAATATATCAATCTGTGAAATAGGCATGAGCTGGAGAGTACTTGAATTATGAATTTGCCATTCATTTACCTAAAAATTGTACTGATACTCTATGTCTAGGTTTCCTGGGAGAACAAACATTTGTATCTCGTGCTTGTGGGGACAGTGTGGCTTCGGTTCTCTGGGTCTTGGTGGCCGCAGGGGACTGTCCAAGCATGGGATGATGTTTTGTTGTTTTTTTACCCCAAGCACTATAACACCTCTATTTCTCAACATGCTGGAGCAGTGGTTTCCAAATGCATAGACATAGAATGAAATAAATACCAAGTGATACCAGGAATCTCTGCAGAGTTCCGAGTTTGGGGATCGGGGGTGGCACGCGAGAATCTGAATTTCCAGACCTTCCTCTTTTCTCATTATCAACCAGCTTGGGAACCCTGGGGGAATGCAACTGAATCATCGATGTAAAATTAATTCCGAGTCCATTCCATCAAAGTGCTTTAAGCACATTTTTCAGCAGCAAAACATAAACAGGCAGCAACCACCATAATGACAACCAACAAGTCAACGATCAGGCAAGTTGAAATCACTGAAATGAGCACGGAGCCCTCGCAAGACGCTACACGTTCCCTCTGGGTGTGTCTCAGACAAGGGTGATCAGCCTTTGCGTGTGTGGCTGGGATGGAGGTGACGGGGAGAGGACCCGCTGACTCTCTCGGCTCTCTCCTGCCTTTCTCTCTGTCATTATTTTCTCTGGGTCATTATTTGATCACTGGTTTAAAGCGAGAGCCTTGGACCAGGGCTACACAGTTCAGTTATGTTTTTCCTTGGCCCTTTGGAGTTTATAAGGGTTTTTCTTTTCTTCGTTAATGCATATTGTCATTTCCATCGTTAAAAATGTCAAGAAGATTTGCACTGGGGACTAACACCATCATTTTCTGGGGTCAGCATATGGGTTTGTATAAGGCCTGCAGAAAAACAGACAAATGCACACTAAGAGTTCTTTTTCTAGTACTGCACTTACATACAGACACTTAAAAAAAAACCCTCCTAGAGCTTTTATATTCGTATGAAAAGCACATCAGAATATCATAATATCATTTTATTTCTGGCTTCAAAGAATATGATCTGCCTCACAAAGCTACATTACTATGATTTCTTCTTCTTTGTTGCTAGCAGAGAGTCAGATTCTGAGTCACTTGCTGCCCGGTTACATTCTATTGTCTTGTTTTTGTTCCCTGGTTCTTAAAGAAATCCTCCAACTTGACATCCAGACCATTCCTAAAAGTTTTCGATTGAATTAAAAAAAATACAAAAGAATGTGAGTTTTCAAAACAAGTGCCTCAAGCCAGTGCCACAGTAAGAAGCTTGGGCTCTCTGGTCAGGCTCCCACTGCTCTGTGTTCCTGGGGCATGGCTGGGTAGCAGGCACAGAGAGTGTTCGCCCAACATTCTGCCCAGAGGTCTCTGCCGAGGAGCCGAAATCGCGGAGACGCTCCCCCTGAGCAGGGCCAGCAGAGGGACCTGAAGGACCGCTCATGTGGCCATGGCCAAGGGCCAGTCTCCACCTGGCCAGATAAACACTGGTTTTCTTAGAATCAGATTCCCGGACCCTCCTTTTAAAAAATGCAAGAGAATTAGCAGCAAGAACCCATTCAGATTTAGATCAAAATCTGGGGGAAAACAACAAACCCCAAACAAACAAACAAACAAAAAAACCCTAATGAGTGCTCTCTAGTGAGAGCACTAAACCATCCCTCTTTCCCGCTGGAGGAAAAAAAAGAGAGATTGTCAGTGATTTTGATTAGCAGGAATATCTGACACTACAAATCAACCTTGTTTTAATTTTTAAAAGACACTCGAGGTGTGTTCTGCAGTACCATGTGTCTGTGCAAACTCACACAGTCGAAATGAAAATTTAAAATATTTTAAACAATGAAAAAATAAAGGGGGAGGGGAGTGGTGGGGTACATGTATGTGTGTGTGTAATGGGGGGTGGGGGGAGGTGGCCATTTCAAATTTAGAAGATGCCAGACAGATCTTAGAGACCAGGAAATCCTGCCCCGATTTCTGACTGTTTATCTTTCTGCAAAGCTGGCCCGGAGAGTACCTTCTCTCTTCAAAGGAAAATCCTGGCACCTAGAAGATTGGCCTGACAGTGAGTATTAGAATAAGTTTGTTTAATGAGCAGCGTGATTGAACCGGGGAGGGAACACTGGGGAGTTTTCTCCCAAGGAAGGACAAGTTTTGGTGTTTACGGTTTGTTATGTCATATGCTTCCACTCTCCCTTATTTTGACAAGTTATCCAAAAGTTTGAGAAGCGCCCTGGCTGTGTGTATGTGTGTGTGTGTGTGTGTGTGTGTGTGTGTGTGTGTGTGTGTGTGTGTGTTTGTGTAAACCTGGTTGCTAAAAAAAGAAAGGGTGCCTAGCCTTACCAGCCCCTAATGGAAGGCAGGCTACAGCACTTAAGTGAGTGAACTTGGCATCACGCTAGCACCAAAGATGCTTGAGGTCTGTATCTCACTGATGAGCAGGGACCATGATAGATGCGTTTATCCTTTTAAAGGATGAGGCTATTATTCCCCTCGAAGTAAAGGCTACATACTAAATGGGAGGCAAATCGTCGATTCTTAGGCCTGGAAGGAGTTGACCTCAAGAAAGCCTCCCCTGCTCCCCACCCTTGCCTTGAGGTAGGACGACAGAGAAGTCTGTCTCCTCCGGCCACCAGAGGATTCCTCTGCTTAAGCATCTCACTCCTCCATCGAACGTACAAATTCTGCCTCCACAGCATGGGAAATCATTTTTCTCAGAATCTAAGCCTATTTTTTTTCTTTATATATTTGCAGCCATCACATCTTTTGCTTATTGGAAAATGTGAACCAACCCTTCAGGAGAAATCATCCCCAATTCCTTTTTTTTTCTTTTTGGGGTGGGGTTCACAGTGCGAGAGATTTTGCTTCTCAGGCTTACATCTGGTTCTCCAGTCTTTGCATTCCTTTTCTGAGTCATTTTGAACTTTGACGATTTCCTTTACTTATGAGACAATGAACGGTACCTCAGGTGACATTAAATAAATTACTTTGAGTTAAATGAACACATGATTTAATGCTGAAAAGCATACATTTTATTACCCTACTGTTGTGGAATCCTGAATTCCAAGTGGTGATACTGGGAGGGTAGAGGGAGAGTGGGTTGGAAAAAGGGAACCGATTACAAGGATCTACATGTGACCTCCTCCCTGGGGAATGGACAACAGAAAAGTGGGTGAAGGGAGACGTCGGACAGGGCAAGATATGACAAAATAATAATTTATAAATTATCAAGGGCTCATGAGGGAGGGGGGAGTGGGGATGGAGGGTGAAAAATGAGGACCTGATGCCAGGGGCTTAAGTGGAGAGCAAATATTTTGAAAATGATGAGGGCAATGAATGTACAAATGTGTTTTACACAATTGATGTATGTATGGATTGTGATAAGAGTTGTATGAACCCCTAATAAAATGATTTTAAAAAAGAAAAGAAATAATAACATAGAAGGTACCATGATGAACCATGCGAGTTGGTAGAATTGGTCTTATTGATGTCAAAATCCTATGGCGCTAAGCATATTCTAACAATTCCAACCTGTATTCTTGTTCCCTGGACTTTCGAGTGTTTCGTGTGTGTGTGTCATATTTTTCTCTGTGTGTTCAAGGTAAAAGCGAATCTGTTGGTTTGAAGATGTTACATTAGTTACTGATATCAGAGCCATTTGCGGAAGAGCCTGTAAAACGCAACCTGAATAGCAAGGAGTGGGCATTTTTAACGGCAGGTGCGTAAGGCCGTACCTTTCAAAGGAGAAAAGCGCGACTGTCGCTGCTGCAGTGTGGTGTTGAAAGGGGAAATTCGCTTTCTTTCAGGAGACCCCTGTAATCACACGCCCACGCCCTTCCTTCGTGCTGCTTGCTGTACGTGATCGAGCAAAACAACTGCAAGAAGGGTTTGTGAGAGAAGGGCTTCCAAGATGGTTGAACAGAGACCGAGCCTGGCAATAAATGACGGAGGCAGATTGTTTCGGAGCAAATATTCGGGCCAACTCAGAAAGCGCCCACGCTAACAGCACTGAATGCCACCCACCGTAAGAGAAGGTGGGCACGTGTGTGCGAGTGCCTGCATGGGAGCGTGTGCATGTGAACGGGTGGGTGCGAGTGCCTGCATGGGAGCGTGTGCATGTGAACGGGTGGGTGTGGATGACTGTGCGCATACGTGTGCATGCCTGAGTGTGGGGCTGAGTGCACACATGTATATATGGGTACGCGACTTCAAATGGTGCGTGTGTGTGTACACGCATGCGCGCACATACACACACTCAGCCAAAGGCTCTCCGACCTCTGTGGCATTCAGAAAGTAGGATGAGGTACTCAGAATGACTGTACTTAGCTAATTCCTTCTGTTTCAAGGACCCACTTCCAAACACTCCAAGACTTCTGGACCGGCAATGCAGTTTCAAGTTTAAAACCAAACCACAGACAATGGCACCCCTGCGAGAGCGGTCCCCAGCAGAAGCTCTCCACTTGTGGCACACCGAGGTGATGGCCTCCGGCTGCAACGAGACAGTTGGCCCAGGAAAGTCTGCCTCCTTAAGGTGTCAAGGCCCATGGCAAAAGCTGTTTGGCTGCAGACAAGCAGGTGCTCTAACAGTTTAGCCTGAGAGCAGGACACTCTGGGCCGGAGGGGCCTTTCTTTCCCACCAATTCAATAATTCTTGGGCTTAAGTCAGACCACCAGAAAACCGAATTCTGCCTGGTGGAGTACAAGCCTCTAGGAAAGGACAGAGCACTAATTGACTTGTTTCAATAAATGGGTGCATCATCGAAAGCACTAACTAGTCTACGCCAAGAACTTGCAAGGCAGCTACCTGAGCTTCCGACGCAGGTCCTTTGGACATGCTTTTAAGAGAGACTCATCCCTGGAAAATGGCACCATGCTTGGTAAAGTAGAATAAGAGGAAATCCTCAGTAGGCGGGATGGACACAGTAGCTGCAACCATCGGTTCAAACACAGCAGCACACGTGAGGTGGGTGCCGGAGCGGCGGTCCTTCTGCATAGGGTGGCTCTGAGCCAGGCCCGGCCAGACAGCAAGGAACAACAGGAAGGAGGTGGGTGAGTTGTGCTTGGATGTGTCCTGGGTTTGTGCTGAGAGGCCCGGCAGTCCCCCCCACTGTTCTACGCACTATTGGGTTCCCAGGCTGCCCGTCGCAGCTTTGAACCCCCAGAGGAAGCATTGACAAGACCCATGGGACCACACAGTTTCACGTTTTTGAATAGAGGACAAACCACATATCTTCCCAGCAATGGCTTGGCTATTGTTTTTCATCTTTCTGTTGTTATAGAATTTGGAACGAACATTCTTCCCTTTTGTGCTTAGGCTGTTATTAGAAGGCAGTGTGTGTTAGTGGTTATAGCCCAAACTTTTTCGCAGGCCTAGCTGCACACCCGGTAGCCCTTCCAAACCTCAGTTTCCTCCTCTGTAAAGTGAAGGCTCTGAGCACCCAATGGATGGCTTCACTATGAGGAACAGAATTCGCCCACAAAGACAATGAAGAGAAGCCAGTTGTGGCAAAGGCTCTTTAGAGGTAGGTCTTGTTACTTACTCATGCAAACAGTAATGCCAAAGTTCGGCAGTAACGATGTGTCAGGCTCTCTGCCAGGGGCTGGGAATAAGATGAGCACAATGTGGATCTTGCTGCTGCTTTCAATGAATGGGCAAGCATGCTACCAAGTCCATAATGAAGTGCAGTAGACACCGTGGTGGGGAAGTATATGTGGGAGCAGGGGTCAAGAACACTGCATCCAGGCTAAGGTGGGTGGCGACATGTGGTGTGAGGGGGGTGCCAGCCCTCCCCCCACCACTAATCAGGGGTTCAGTAAGCACAATTGTACAGTTGAGATATATAAATATTATATTAAAGTCATAGCATGAGATATAGGAGAGAGTCAAATTATGGAGTTGGACACATTTCATAGTAGCCTGCTCACCTCCTAGATGGCATGATCTTACCGGCCAGGTCCGCGCATAGTGTGGGCCGAGGCGAGGTGGGGCGGAGACCTGGCAGGATGCTCAAGGACCAGGCAGGAGACTGGAGGACCCTGTTAATTGCTAACCCAGGGTTATATTTCCTTCTGGGGGCATGATAGCAGGTAACCGCACCTCACAGGAAGGGGGTGTACAATGGACATAGGCATAACAGGAAGGGGATGAGCTAGGGGTGTACACATGATAGGAAGGGGGGGGAACTAGAGGTATACATGTGACAAGAAGGGCAGACCCTAGATTCATGATGGCGGCCTTACCTTGGTCACCCTTGGGTGGGCTTGGCTGGTGGCCTTACAGTACAGGAGCACACTCTAGCTCCTGCCTTGGCTAAACATCTGCCCACAGTCCACCCTCAGCGAGGATAAACGGGCACAGTCAGACAAGCTTCTGAAATCATCACTCCTCCAAGCAGCCAGGGATGTGAAAGAAGATCCGTGTGGTCAGTTGGTACTAAATCACATAATCAGTTAACCTGAGCCCTTTGAATTCAAACAAAAGAAGTTTTCAACCTGATTGGAATGAACTTGCTCTGACTTTCAACTTCATCTCTCCTAAAGCGAAGATGATACCGAATCAGCAGGCAGCGGGGAGTCTGAGGGGTGTTAATGGTGGTGGTGGGTGGGGGGTTTCAAGTTTGTCTTGCTTTTCTTAAGCTATTAAGAAAGAACAAAAAACATTATTTAGAACGGGATCCGTTTCCAAGAAGGGAAAAAAAGAAAACTGAAAATTTATTATTAAAGAAAAAAATAAGAGCCAAGGTGGAAAAAAAAAAAGAAAGAAAAGAAAAAGGCCCGCTCACATCTCCTGGCCAGGTGCTCCGTGCATATAAATGTTTCAAGTTAAGCTTTAAGATCAAGGGGAAGTCTGTAGGGAGTCCTGTTTCCTGGAGATCCGCTTGCTGGAGCTGCGCCCCGAATACAGGCTGCCCATTTTTATTTGGTTATTAAGGATTAAAGGGGGCAACGGTTCTGGAATGGCTGTTCCTTGGTTTCCATTAACTTTGAACAAGATAGGGAAAGCATGCTTCCAAGGGAGCCTTCGCATATGTATCGCAGGCTATCAGTTGGCCGCCTTCGCTGTCATTTTGTGTGCATGTTTAACATGAAATTGCCCTTCCTCTCCTGAGCTCACACTAAGAGAAAGCCACCTCATTGCAATGATTGAGACTCCCTGTGCCTCTCAGAAAGCCGCCTGGTTTCCACAGGAGAGTGCAGGGCGGATGAAAAGAATTTCACATTAGGTTGCCGCTTGCTCCAGATCCTGCGGGTTAGCAATTGCCCTGGAAAGCTACTCACGGTTGCCCAAGTTCTCTGGCTTGCAGCGCCTGCATACGTGATCAGGAAAGCAAGGCTTCGCTCCATATCTGTATTGGAAAATATAACTTTCGGTTCTAAAGTGCATGTCTTCAAAACGAAGGCCTGGCTGAAGTGACCTTGGCAAACCCAACCCCAACCCACAACTGTCAAGTGGAATCTGACTCCTGGTGCGTCCCCAGTAGGACACAGGGCCACTGTCCCTACAGGGTTTCCGAGGGTGTAGCACGTCAGTAGGGAATCAGACTGCCACGTCTCTCTCCTATTGAGCAACTGGTAGGTTGCCAGCCTTTGCTACCATTTTGTTTAGCAGCTGGGTACTTAACCGCTCTCAACCAGTGTGCCTTGACGTTCATAAACACACTGAGAAAGGTTAGCAATGAAAGAAGCCTTCCCCGGGAGAGACTGCCTTATAATTGTCAGTGGTGTCTCCCTTGCAAAGAACTCACCTAGTTTGGTTCATCAACACTTGTTTCGGTAATAGTCATTAAAAGTGCCAAGAAAGAGCTCAGCCTTCACAACGAAAAGAGCCAATCCATTCCCCAATTTAATCCATTCCCAGCAAACAATGTTTTAAAAAACACCCTGGGGGCTCTGGAGGGTATAAGACTTTGTGCCTTCGGTCATCAATACCTCTCAGCTCCATAACCGCTGCTGTGGGTTCAACATACAGAAGATGCACAATCTGTATGCTGAACAGACTGTAGACAGACCAGGAGAAGCAGAATGAGTTGTCCCATGTCAAAGGCTAGGAGATAGTGACACTTGAAATTAGATTCTGGCTCTTGCGCTATCTGATAGTATCACTGTGTTTTCCAAAAAGTACATTTTTTCCCTCAACTGTTGCCAGATTTGCTAGCACTAAAATAGGCTGCATTCTATTGATAGTGAGAGATCAACTAAGAAATGTAGTTCTGGGAACAGGGTTTCTTATTGTCTGTTTTTAATGAAAAGTCTTATCTACTTAGAGCGGGATTAATTTTAGATTGCAGTCTTGTAGTTTCATGTTCAGGGCTACCCAAGATAATGCTTATTTTAAAAGTTATAATTAATAATTATAGATATATAGCCATTATGCAATTATTAACATGGTTAAATATTTTAGACATTTCATTTCATTGAAGGTGATTGTAAGTCTTCAGTGAAAAAGTGAATTTCTTCTGATTGAGATGGAATTGTAGCCCAGAAATGTAGAATTTAAAATCCTTATCTGTGCTACATAAGTTATGTTAGAGTCATATTTGACTCTATTTCAAAGAAAGGTGATCCAATAGAATGCAGATCTTATCAAGCAATATGATTACTATCATAAGTGAGCAAATCTGCTAATGAATATTTAAAGAAGGTGGCAGCAGTACATGGACCGGGGACGAGCAGAAGTTTGAGCGAGATTCAGAAGAGGATGTGTAAGGAGGGGAATCATGGCTGATGGTCCTGGGCTACAAACAGAGCATACCAGAAAAAATGATTACCTGTATTTTATTGATTATACAAAGTCATTGACTTTGTGGATTATATCAATTTATGGATAACATTGAGAGGAATTGGAATTTGAGAACACTTAATTATGTTCATGTGGAACCTGTACAGATACCAAGAGGAAATAATGCGTGGTTTAAAATAAGGAAGGGTATGTGCCAAAGTTGTACATCTTCCCTGCACTTATTCAATCGGTATGCTGAGCAATGCAACCTGAGACCTCAGGATTGGAGAAAGACTCATTACCAACCTTGGGTGTGCAGATGACACAACTTTGTCATCTTTTCCGAGAGGACTTGAAGCGCATACCGGTGAAGATCAATGACTACACAGCCTTCGGTATAGATTACACTTCAAATATCAAACAAAAATCCTGACAACAAGACCAGTGGAAAATCTTTAGCCCTCTCTGCTCTACTTGTTCTGATTCTGCCTTTAAATCATCCCTGAGCAGTGCCTTTTCCCACTGTGGAATATGGAGATTGTGAGTGAAATGTTATCCTGGTAACTGCGTGGTTGAGAACTTGTGACACTTCATTTGATTTTAAAAGTCATCACACTTACTGGATACAAGAAAGCATATGGATGTTGAGTCAAGTCAGTTGGTGTGATTTGAATCATTCTGTTGTTGGAAGACCGAAGGTTTTCAGTAGAAGAGATGTACCAGTCTCACTCACTCACTCAACCTGCTCATTCACACAGCACATGTTCAGTGAGTGCTTACAATATGGAAGTATTTGTGCTGGTCCATGGGCATCTAACAGCCAACCGGAGAGAAGAGTTCAGTGGCCTCAGAATGTTTGGAGCCTGCACATAGCTGTAAGAAGAACTAGGTGGCAGGGTGCCGTCCTTAGTGTCAGGTTCAGGATCACTTAGATCCTAGTGAGAACATCGAATGAAAGTGGTAAGTGCCGATTCAGGGCTGTCTCAGCAAAACCATCCCGTTTACCCAAATTAATATTGAGCCGATTAATTTCTTCTGAAGTTCTTATTGCCAATGTGTAGGGTTAGAATTTATGGTAGTTACAATTATGTGACGCTGAAACTTTTCCTTCATTTATGAACATTTATTGGTATGACACAACCTGGCTTAAGTCTGAGGCATTTGGGGAGAAAAAATGAGGCCATAACACAGAGAGAATTAAGCTAGCACACACAGAAACAGCGGGAGAGCTGCATGTGGATGAGCTAAAGACACTCAGGCTGTCAGTGCCATATAGGCTCCCTTTTATTTGCTATTTCTCTCAGGGGCTGCTGTTTTATCATTACAGTACTAAAATCGCACAGCACTGGATGGCGTACAGAGCCCCCTTCCAGGTATATTCTGTCTATCATTACACAGTCCTATGACTGTGATCTAGTCAGGTTGGATTGTTCTATTCCTAGGACACAGAGGAGGAACCCTGGTGGTGCTCTGGTTGTGGTCTTGGGCTGCGATCCACATGGTTGGCAGTTGAAAACTGCCGGCAGCTCCACGGGAGAAAGACTGGGCTTTCTACTCCCATCCATAGTCTCTGAAACCCACAGGGGGCCACAGCATGGACGGTCAGCACGGACTTGATGGCAGTGAGTAATTGGTTTTTATTTGACGTTGAACAGAAGAGTATACTGAGGCCTCAGCATACATTCAACTCAAAACTCTCTGTCATCGAGTCACTGCTTACTCATAGGGATCCTATCAGATGGTAAAGCGACCTCTGTGTATTTCCAAGACTAATTCTGTGTCAGAGTTGAAAGTCTGATCTTTCTCTCTCAGAGCAGCAGGTGGCTTCTAACTGCTGCACGTGCTGTTCGCAGCCCATGCGTAGTCACTGAGCGTGGTCCATGTGAGGATAGTCCATGTGTGGTAGAGACTGGACGTCACCTCCTAACCAAATGTGTTTCTACTCCTTCCTACCTTTCTATTACGAATTCTGAGTCAAGTCTTCAAAGTAGCTAAAGATGATCAACTGTTGTGTCCATAACTTTAAGCACCCGCTGAGTCTCAGTAAGTTGCCTTTTGGGGAGAGAAATTATCTTTAAATCATCCACTGTTCTAAGCAACTCCATCTCAGAAATGAGGGCAAACTCAAGACCTTTTTACAGCTTTGGAAAAGAAGACCCTTTAGGAAAATCATTTTAGCGATCTGGGTGACCAGTCTATATCTATGTATCTATGTATCTATCGATCTAGTGATCTGGGTGACCAGTCTATACACACACACACAACACACACACACACAAACCATCTGGCAGTTGTCTTATTTCTGGGTGAGCAGTCTATATCTATCTATCTATCTAGTGATCTGGGTGACCAGTCTACACACACACACACACACACACACACACACACACACACACACCATCTGGCAGTTGTCTTATTTCTTCTTCTTGCCAATGGCTGGACCCGAACACATACAGACCTCACACAAAGAATGCCAACACCTGCACATTTTCCCTACATACAGGCACTTCCAGTCAAAGCCGAGAGAAGTGTCTGTTGCAATAACATTAGTATTATCCCTGTACAGCTGCTTTTAGAAGTAAGAAGTTAAATGCAGAGCCCTGGAGATGCCTAGGAGCACACACGAGGTAAGCACAGCCATTCACGGAAGACCTAAGAGACTGGAAATTTGCAGGATAAACTTTTCTCCATGACAAAGTAGAGCAACGTCGCCTCTTTCAATATGAGACTGACAGCAGGAAATAATGACAATAAGGCGAGTGTAGGATGCATTTATGATGCAGAGAGGTGGAAGAGATACACGTGCATGCCTGGTCAGGATAAATGCAGATTTTATTAACTAGCGATGTAAATTTAGCCTTGGGGTATAAAGAGCCTGAAAGGCAAGCAGAGCCCATCTGCCTATAGATAAGCTACAGAGAGGGAGATGTGAAATAAACACTCATGATAGGCTCTTTGACAAGAAAGACTATTCTATTAGTGTAAAGCATTTGGGGTCAGAACTTTGATCATGGACTGGAATATGCTATGTAAAACTGGCCCCAGGTCAGGGGTAGGCTGGTCTGGTCTCTGGACCAGAGAAGACAGAGCTGGTGCTCGATGGCCTATTGGCCTATGTACCTATTGACCTACAGCGGCATATACATGCACATTTATTTAATAATGGTAGCCTCCTTCCCAAAGGCTCTCCGGTGGCATAGTGGATTACATCTTGGGCTGCTAACCACAGGGTCAGCAGTTCAAACCCATTGCCTGGTCTGGGGGAGAAAGATGAGGCTTTCTGCTCCCATAATGATACACAGCTTCAGAAACCCAAAGGGCAGTGTCACTCGGTCCTATATTGGTAGCAATGAGTTTGACTTGACACAATGGCAGTGGGTTGAGTTTGGCTTGGTAATCTATTTCCCATTTACCTTTCTATCGTTTAACAAATTTGACAAAGTGGAATCATGCTGACCTACAGGAAAAGGAAGCTGTTCACTAAGCTCATCCATTGAGTCAAGTTCATGGGTACAGAATTATGCTGGTAAGTTTGCCATTAAGGATAGCATCAGCAACTGAGACAGTGGATCTAGATACCTACCCCTGTGTGTTCTCCTTGAAGACTAATGGAAGGTTTGCATTTTCCCTTTCATTTTGATCCCTTTGTTTAATTCTGCAGATCTCCAGCCTGGAGGCTTTCTTGTTAAAGATGGCGAATGGTGGAGATCAGGTTTTTGGCAATTTATACTTAATCTGAGATTTGAGGTTATGGCCCAGACTTATTTCCATCTCCTATGGAAGAGTACATAACATATGTTAGGAAAGTGAAAATGACGTCAGGATTTCAAGCATGTGCACTTAGTAAAGATTTCACTACCCTGTGAGCCACTCCTCCCATTTTACTGTTCATGTGCAAATAGAACCAAGATGCTATTATTTTCAAATTAAGGGACTTAGAGACTGGAGCCCATAAATTGGGAGGTCTGAAGGTCAGTTCTAACTTTGTACCTTAACCATTAGCAGTTTATTGCATTTTTAGTTAGATCATTTCTTTATGTCACTATTGTGAAAGGGACAACAGGATTAGCTACACATTGAATAATTTACTCAACACTATTGAGTTCTGACTATATACCAGGCGCCATTTTTTCCTAGTCGGGAAGCTCAGGTGAATCAGACAAAGCCTTTGCTTTAGAGGCACTCACGGTGAAATGAGGGAAGCAAGTAGGCAAATAAATAATAATTTGAATTCTCGGAGACATGACTGGAGTTTCTGGAAATGTCGATGAGAAAGACAGTCTCCCTGAGGGAGATGACATTTCACTTGGGTCTTGTGCACATTTTTGCATTTTCTTAATTTCCTCCCAAAAATAATATATGAGGAATTCCCCATCTTAATATATCATAACTGCCTTAGTCTCTAGAGAAGCAAAACCAGTGAAGCATCACTGGTTTTGAGATATAGATATGTATATCTATAATATTTTAACATTTATATATTATATATTAGACATATAAAACTAAACCTATTGCCATTGAGTTATTTCTGATTCACAGTGATGCCATACAGTGTTTCTGAGACTGTAAATCTTTATGGGCACATGCAGCTTATGGGGTTTTATTATCAACTTTGCAGTTAGCAACACAATACTGATATGTAGTCAAATTAATAGGACCCTTCTATTCATCATTCTTTATATGAAATACTGCCCATTCTGGACTTGATGCCAACTATATAATCCCATTCTGGAGGGGGGCTCACTGTTATACTAGTGGGTAGGATTAAGGTGGGATTAGGTCTTTACTTTAATAGAAGGTGTGAACCAAGTCACACTTTTTTTGTTTCCTTGGGGGTGTGATCTTTTGAAAAACAAAAGCCACACTTTAAATGCATTCTTCTGTGTCTACAGCTGTCCCAGGAGCAGAGAAATCCTAGGATCGCAGAAGAGCACATTCCAGATCGCCTCTGAAATGGTGGCGCCTAAGAACAGAGACACCAGAGACTGCAGCACGGAGACCATGGCACAGAGCAAAAGCGTTAGGCTAAGATCAAGGAGACCATAAGGCAGAGCTGAGTAGCAAAGCCAAAACTATGATCCACGAAACCGAAGAGTGGGTTAGGTCCTGACCCATGATGACAGAGGTCCAGGCTGCACCGAGTGGCTGAGCATAAGAGAGACTTAGCTCTTGTCTGCAGAGTGGTGTTGCTGTGGACCAATGAATGTATCCTTACTGTTAACCGGTGCTGATTCGGGATAACCTATTAACTTCCCTAATAAACTCCTGAACCGTGAGTTCGTTCTGTGTGGAAATGCTACACGTTATTGAACCTAGCAGAAAAGAAGAGTCTTATGTGATGTCAGAATAGGGTCAAAGAAGAATGGAGGTTAGAGACATGTCTGACATCATGTCAGAGCCATTGGAGAGCCAGCGGGAACCAGATAGAGCCCCCTCTTCTCCCCATGTTGTTTACCTAATCACTTATCCAGGGCTCCTTAAGGATATATATGGAGAGAAAACGGGCTCATACAATTGCAGAAGCAGGCAAGTTCTAAGTTCGTGGGTCAGCTAGCAGGTTGGAGTTGAAATCAAGTTGGCAGGCCAGAGGGCAGGCTTCTGAGTCCAGAGGTAAAGTAACCCAGGATTAGCAGGTAAAAAGGCAGGCTGCTGATGTGTGGAATCAACCGGCAGTCCTACCCGCTTAAGTCCAGAGAATCAGAGGTTAGATGACAAGCCATATGCAGGATCGAGACCCAGAAAAGAAGCAAGCTTTTCCACAGGGTGCACTTATATTGGAAACAAGCCACACCCCCAACGAGATCTCATCATGGAATATTAATAGGTCCTAACTGCCAAACCCTGAGACTCCTGGCCCAGCCAAGTTGACACAAAATCTATCACACAAACATTCTGCCCAAATGGTTGAGGTTCGTTTAACACTAACTAATCCTACTCTAATGATGTTTTCGTGTTTTTGGAAAAGTGTGATCTAATACAAGCCTAACACAATTTCCATTTTTCGCTCGGGAAAGCACCACTTTGCATGTGGAAAGACAGGAAGACGAAGCTAACTGGTTTGCACAGGGGGCTGTGGTGTGCTGGGTCTGGGTTCATGCCTCAGCTTTCTTCTGAACCCAAAAGGGTAAAATATTTCCACTAACTCAAACTGGATTCCGTAAATAATAAAGTCCAGCAGTATTTCACTGAGGTTCCTTTGTAAAATGGAATATTTTTTTTCATGAATGCTTATACTGAAGAAATGGATGTTCATCTAGCCCAGTTACCATTTATATAAAAATACCTTAGAAACTTGCGAGGCTACTGGCCCCATGTCTCAATCACCTCAGTATTGTGTGGACAACAGAGGCCGCAAGGGGTTTGCCAGGAAAGGACATGGTTTCTCTGCCTGACATTAACCTCAAAGGTTAGGTGTACTTTCAGTAGCCATTTATGGCTCTGACATTCATAAATTTGGCCCAAACCTTTGTGAATCCATTTATATTCCTTCCCCATATCTCGTTTGTAATAATGAGTTCCATACATTTATTATTTTCTGTAATACTATCTTTTATTTGTCCTTTCCGCATCTCACTCCAGTTACAAAGAGGTCCCCATGTTCTAACGTGGAGTTAAGCATTAAGAGAATAGTTGTACCTGTGTTCACTTTACATGCTATCTTTAAATTTGCCTATTTTATTTTTCTGAGGAAGAATGCTTTTTCTTGAGTAATAAACTTGTTTGATTGGATTCTCATTTCAGAAGGATGGCTATTTCATTTAAATATTAGGATTTTGTCTTCTGGTATGTTTAATATACTTTTTCGTGATGCTAAAATTTGCTCTTGGCTTCCCTTAGAAAAACCTCATCTTGATATTCATAATACGTATTTGTCTGTTGAAGGCAGCTACAATCTGGCCCTGGGGAACCTTGAGGTAATTTTTGTTCTGATCTACATCCACTCTTGGAGAGGAAGCATGTAGTCTATTTTGTAACATCGTTTTATAACTGATTATAACTGAGATGTTGTATTACAGAACACCTTAAAGTTATATAAAATTTCGCTGGCCCAGGTGCCAAGAATCTGGTATTCTAGAAATATCTCTGGATGCTAGTTTCCAAGTGTTTTTTTTAATAAAAAGTCTTCATTTATTCTAGATACAGACTTTGTCATGCATGCAATGAATATTTTCTGTCATTCTTTGTCTTGTCTTTTCACTTTCTTGGCAGCATATTCTTTAAAAAAATTTTGTACAATTTTTTCCAAGTTTATTATAAGAATTTAAATAAGTGATTTTCAAATTCTTAAAAATTTAAAATGTAAGACTCTATGATATTGAGCCCCTGATTTCTTTGGCCTAATTTAGTTTCTCAGATCACTAGCTCTCCTCCGCCAGCTACAGTGTGATCCATTTTCTCTGCGTCATGTATGAAGAACTGTTGTCAAATACTTTTTGATGGATCGGACATGCTGTCCTCTGTTTATCTCTATTGCCTGTGCCCTACCCCGGAGAACTGAGTGAAGAAATAGTTTTAATGTCCCCACTCCACTTTCTTTAAAACATACTTACCCCACCCATCGGTTATTATTTCTTCTATTTTTTTAAACATGAACTACTTTGATGAACAGGCTGAAGATTTACAGAGCCAAACATTTTCCCACTCAATAATTCTTACATACGTATTTTAAGCTTTCTATATTTATCCACTTTGGAAGTAGATGTTGAGGGCCTCAATGGATCTTTCCAGTTCTAAGCACTCACTCTTCTAAGGGACCAGCACGAGCCTCTGACTGTTGTTAATTCTGTCCAGTTCATTTCGACTCACGTGTGGGGTAGATTTTTAAGACTGTGATCTCTTGAGAGCCATTGCCAAGTTCTCATTTTGAGACCCTTCTTAGTGGGCTTGAAGTGCCACTTCATTGCAGGTGGGAATCGAGTGCTTCTGAACCAGAGCAAATACTGACCAAAGCTCCAGAGTTTCATCTTTGGCTTTACTCAGAATCCCAAGGTAGATGCTCTCAGCCAGCTTCATCTGTCTGTTGACTTGGGTTCAGGGTTTTCTGTAGGTTTTGTCACTTTGGTCTTGAGCATGAGAAGCGTTCCACCCTTTAAAAAATGGCAAGCAAAGGGCTGCGACATTCTCAAGTGTCTAAATACAACATTGATTGGCTCCACACATGAACACCAGCACATATCAATGTAGGCCTAGGTGTTTTCCGCCTACGTCCAGAGGAGCTGGTGCTTGAAGCACATGGCTCATGGTGTGAGGAAAGTATGTGTGTAACAGATTCCTCAGTAAGATGAAGCTAGGAATGGCCGCCCTGGGCGACTGTGCTAGAGAGTAAATGAAGACCAGAGAATACACAGAAGGCACTTCAGTTATGGAAGTGGGCTTCCTCCCTTCTGCATTCTAGTTTGGAGTCCCTGGATTGTACACTCAGCTACTGGACAAATGGTTCGCCTTTCAAACATAGAAGCGTCTCAGAAGACAGATCTGGAAATCTGCGTTTCAAAGGTCCTTTCCTTGAAGATGTGACCTACAGAGCCCTTCTACCCCATGCACCTGTCCGAATCAAGTTGCCGGCAACTGGCACCAGCCACAGCTTTCTAGAGACCACAGTAGCAGACGTGCAAGAAAGCTACAGGACCCTACCACCACGAAATAATGTTATTCATGAATAGAATAAAACTGTGGTCCTTGAAACCCAAGACGTTTCCATGTTTTTTTTATCAAGTTGACCTGGCTGGTTAGTGGTCATAGTTTTAAGAAATGTTGTTTGTCTCTGGTCAAAATGTCCTAGCAGTCATCTTCCTCTCCATCATCACCACCACCATCACCTCCAGCAGCCGCATCAAAGACTAGAGCTAGTGCTCTTCCTAGCCGCGGGACTAGTAATAACTGGAACATTCTAGATGTTTCTCTCAGAGAGCCCACTTTACTGTAAAGTGTTCTCTGTCCAAGTCTGAAATCTGGGTCCCTGCTCCTTCAGTGATTTTCCTTGACAGTTGAATGCTTTCAAACGCTTTGTGCTGTCAGAGAGTTGCTGCCACGAGAGAGCTGATTTCCACTCCCTGCCTTAGTGTAGCCTTTCCTGGATACAACTCTGTCCTCTCTGTTTACCACCGCATGGGGGGAAGGAGGATGGGGAAGGAACGCAAAGAAACAATAGCACCTTGTAAAGTCCTTTGAACATCCTGTTCTTTAAATATACTTACGCTGTTTGAAATGGACTTGTCACTGAAGACTCCCAGTCCATTTCAGTTTCACTTTTCCTCGCCTCTCCCTCCTCCTTTGTGTTTTGTTTTTCACCCACTGCGACCACTAGGTTGGCGGGATAAGGAATCTGGCGGGAATTTTTCTTTTCTTTCGTTGAAAGAAACACATTGCATATATTTACCCAGCCCACCTCAAGAAATGAGATCAACAACAATATCCTGGTAAACCCTCTCCCTATGTGGGTCTCTCCTCCTCCTTCTCCTCCTCTCATCTTTTCTCCCTCCTTCCTCAAAATCCCATTCTTACTCAAATAGGATTTTGAGGAAGGAAAGATTTAGGAGTTTGGGGCATTAAAATTATTCAGGGTAATATTTCAGAAGATTTTTCTCTTGCCGCCTCTAAAAAGGGACCAAACAAAGATTGTAACAGTTTTTAAATATTAATTAAAATAGAATAAATGTCTTCATTTTCGAAGGAATGGGTTGGAGTTATAAAGATACTTCATTGGTGCTACAAGATTTATGAGGTGAAGGTATAACAATAGCTCTTAAAGAGAGTGTCTTTAAGTTAGCTAGTAGCAAATACTTGGTGGACATAAGAGATTATAATGATGAATAAAACATAGGTTTTCTCTATTCCATTCATATGTGGCAAAAGAGCTAGGGATGCTAATAATATATGCAAATGATAATATCAGAGTATAAGGACGAATATCAAAACATGATCCATACTGCAAAGCAATGGAAGAGACACTAACACTAACTGGGAAAGGTGTAGGAGTTTGGGCATTAAAACCAGGCCCTGGGGAATGAGTTTGATTTTAGCATGACAGCTTCTGGGGACAGCCTTGCACCTAAGAGATTAGTTGAGCAAAAAACAAAACAAAAACAAAGTGACTGCCATCGAGTCAATGACCATTCACAGCGACCCTGCACGGCAGAGTAGAACTGCCCTTGTGAGTTTCCAAGACTGTAACTCTTTACCAGATTACAAATTTCTATCTTTCTCACACAGAGTGACTGAGGTTTAAAGGTACTGACTGACCTTGAAGTTGGCTGCCTAACTCACAACCACTAAGCCACCAGGGTTCCTCTATAAGGAACTCAAATAAAAGAGTTTCCTTTATTTAGGACAAGTCACTAGCCCAGAGGGGAGTGCAAGAAGGGTCTGGTGAGGGATACACACGGGAAGAACATATGGAGGATAAATAAAAAATCAACATGGAAGATAAGCAATGCCTAATTCTGCTTCTTGTGTTTATTATTGTTTCTTCTAGAGACGTCTAGCTGTCTTCTGGAGTTGTCTTCCTAATCAGCACTTCATGACTAGTTTTGCTCTTACGTTTTCATGTGAGAAGGCAATTTGTCAGAAGGCAAAGTTTCTTCTGAAGCCATTTTATGTGAATCAAATAATAAGATTTGTGTCTGTTAACCTCAGTGACTTCATTATGATTTTTACCACTCCCCCCAGGGGGCGCCTCCTCCCAGATGACACAGGATCCTTGGTACTGTTTCTTACACATTGTCATCATGGAATGACATGTGATCGACGTTGCTGAGGTTAGGGACCATCCTGCGGGTTCCAACCCATGGCAACCCATGTACAACAGAGCGAAACGTTCGCAGCTCCCACGACATAGACAACTGCAGATTGTTTAACTGATGATTAGATTATATGGATACTAAGAATGCATTTTTGTAAACTTGTTCGGTATTGAATGACAACAATAATTCTAACACAGAAGAAAAGTGTCTTCCTCTTCCTTAATGACAACTTCATTCTCCCTAAAGTTATTGACGTAACAAAACGAATCAAAGTCACTGCCATCAAGTTGATCCCAGTTTACAGAGACCCTGTTGAATAGAGTAGAATTGATCCTCTGGGTTTCTGAGACCCTACATCTGTAGCAGTCTGCTCCTGTAGAGACGTACTGCTTCTGAAATCCTATGGGTCACTTCTACTCCTTCCTGTAGGACACTGGTTTCCAGCATTCCTCATGCCGTCACCCTTTACTACAGCTCCTCATGTGGTGGTGACCCCCAGACATAACGTTATTTCTGTTGCTACTTCATCACTGCAATTTGCTACTCGTATGCATCGGGCGACCTTTGTGAAAGGGTCATTCGACCCCCCAGGGGTCCTGACCCACAGGTTGAGAACCGCTGCTGTAGACTCTCTCTGAGTTGGAATTGATGCGCTGGCAAAGGGCAGGGTTTTCTCATCTAAATACATCTGTCTAAGATAAATAGGGCCCGGATGCTCCTTACAAGCAATGGCCATAGAGATGTGATTCGTTGAGTTCAAATTCATTCATACTGGACAAAAATGGGCAATAATCTAGTCCCTTGAGTTGTAATCAGACCATCTGCAAGCACCCAGGTAAATACAGTGAGGAAGGTCATGGGTAGCTGACAGCAGAGATTGCAATGACAGTTACAGGTACAAACCATGGATGGCTAAGGGTTTCTGGAGGCCACTAGGACCTAGGGAGGGCCAGGGAAGGAGCTCAGATAGCACAACTTGACTGACACCCAGATTTCTGACTTTGACCTCTGTGACAGGGAGAGTGTGTGCTCCTGTTAGTGGACGTCGCCCAGTTTGTTGCACTTTGTGATGTCATCGGAAGGCAAAGGATAATATCACACTCTGATGTTCCAGATGCAGATGAACTCTGTTGGGGGTACAAGTCAACCCCATAAACAGAGCAAGAGAAAAGGAATGGGGATCTCCGTAGGCAACATACCGTATCTGCCATAATCATCTTACACAGAGAGCCTAAAACAAATCTCGATATTTTCACAACGCCCCATAGCAGGGAGAAAACAAAAGGCAAGTCAACAATTCAGTGGAGGGGGACATCAGCTCATGCCCATGCTGCGGAGGACTTACCTACTTTCTACTTGCATTTCTATTGTTATTTTAAGGAGACAAGTCTCCACATGGTTTGTGTTTTCCAGTCTCTCTGCTGTGCAAGTCCAAGAGCACAAGATCTGCTATTTGTTTGTCTTGCAGAGGGAGAAAAACAGCACAGTCCCTATTATGTCATAGATGAAATGTCTCCTTTATGTCTTACCCTGTGGTGCTCAGAAGTCTGACCCCTCTTCACGCACCCCATCGTGGGCCCCACAAAGCTTTACTAGAAGTGGTTCGTTTCCCATCTCATAGTTCTCACCCTCTCTTAGAGAAGCAAATGGGCTGGAGCAGGAAGTCATATTAAGATAGAAACAGCATTCAGGCCGCCTTGGTAGTAAAAGATAAGGGCATAATTTACATTCATTCCGTTGGAAAGATAAATGCAGATAAGAGTCTAGTAAACAGGAGCCAAATGTGTTGGCACAGGAAGCAGACAGACAATGGATTTGGCTGTCGGCCAGGAGAGCCATTCACCTTTGCTGAGGTTTGCCTCTGACCGTCCATGAGTGCCCCGTGGGTGCAGAGGTCTCTGCTCCACAGCCAGCAGGACAGAGGACTGCAGGATGGACCTGCTGGGGAAGGGAGTGCAGGCAGGGAGTGCTTCAGGAAGGTGAGGGAGCACACAGGCAGGGAGGGAGGGAGGGAGCCTTTGGGGAGAACTTCAAGAGCTACACAGGCAAAAATAGCCTCAGGCCACAGTGCTCAGAAAACTTTTCCCTTTGCTTTTAGGAAAAGAAGTTCAGAGTGTCTTTGTCCTTAGTTGTGAGACATCATTTTTAACTAGAGTGCATCTTTATTTAGAAATAACTAGGAGAATGTTATTGACATCACCTAGGGTCTTGGTGGCACTTATTTTGGAGGGAGCAGTGATGCGCTTTCTGGGCTTCACATCAATGCTTTGAACATTGAGTCCATGCTGTGGGCCCGGCACTAAGTTAGTTTCTGAATTTAATGAGATGAAAAAGATAAAATGCAATCGCAGAGGGGTTTATACGATAACAGAGATACTCAAATGGGGGTGACGTTTTCCCCCAGAGGACAAAACTGTCTGAGATGTTTGGGTGCCACCACCTGTGGGCAGGTGGGCTGCTGCTGGGATCTAGCGAGTCTAGGCAAGGGATGCTACAAAACATTCTCCAGTCCACAGAGGGTCCCTTTGTGGGAAGAATTATAGTGGCTTTCGGGCCGAGATTGAAAACACGAAGACGAAATTGGTCCAATTGTAGAAGTTTGTACAGGATTAGCAGTGGCTTAGAGGCAAGACTCAGACATTCCATCCAGAGCAAGCAGTAAAGATAATATGCAAGTGACAGAGGGTCTTTGGTGGGTTTTGAAGGATGCTCAGAAGTTCACTGGGAGATGGAGGTAAGAGAGTTTCCAAGACTAAGTCTTTCAGGGAATAAAAAGCCTCAACTTTTTCTTGAGAAGTGACTGGTGGTTTCAAACTCATTTCCTCACGGTGAACAGCCCAACACATAACCACCACGCCACCAGAGCTCTGTAGACAGCTACACGCTTCCAAACATCTCTCAGGTCATTACAAGGAAAAGGCAGGAAAAGTATGCTGAGAATTATTTTCCCATCTTAACAGTTCGCCTGCTCATTTTTTGAGACTAGCAAGAATGCCCCACTATACAATTATATTCACCCCAAAGCTCAGCTCTTGCCCTTCAGGCTTCTTTTTGTTCTCTAAACTCAAAAAAGCTGAAAGGAAACACAATTTGAGTCTCTTGAGGATGTCCAATCTGCTGATTAGTTTATTTAATTTTCGATTGTTTTATTGGCATATAATTCACCTCTAAGGAGCAAAGCTGACCCCGGGTGACTTCTTTTGTGATCAGTGTTAGCTTTACGTCACTCACTTTTCAACCACTTTTGGTTTACATTTTACTTAGCCATCCCAGAGTAAGATACCACTGAAGTATACACCACCTGCCTCCTCAAGAGGGATTCTTGACAGTTGTCACTGAACTTTTTAATTTTTAGTGCTTTACAAAGTACTTGCTCAGCTTCCCTCGTTTTAAACTATATAGTCATTGCTTGTCGCATTTCACAATTGATGGGAACAAAGAAAGGGGAAAGGAGGGGCAATCACTGAAGTCGTTAGTGCTACTTTAGAAAAAGCTACTCTTTGGGGTTGTTTTTTTTTGAGGGACAGAGTCTATTTTTGCTAGCTAATATGAAGAATAAAAGGAAATGCACTGTTATGAGTAAAAATGTGGACTCTTTTAGGGTAAGAACTTGTCTTTTTTTTTTTTAAGAACTTGTCTTTTCAAGCAAGATGGTTTCTGTATCTCGTTAAGCAGAAAGCACTTAATTTCAAAATAGATATTGACCTGTCAGAATTACTTGAATATTTCTGCCTGACACCAGCCATCTTCACATTTTATTCTATGGATTGGAGCCCTGACTGATAGCCAGGAGTGTGTGGGACATTATTCTTGTCAAATGAGCACGCACCTAGAAGCCATCAAATCAGGGACACACAATTTCATAAGATGTGGAATTTCCAATGGAATTCAGTTTTGTATGTTGTCTGGAGTCATGAGGCCGGGCCATAACCTTGCCTGTCCAGAGCCATGAGGCCCGGCCATTGTCTTGATCTTTATTGCCTGAGCTCTGTAACTTTCCACACACAGGAACTGTTTGTTTTGCAGTCATTGTTCTCAGGGAAACACCTGCAGCTTGCTTCCCTCATTACTGGCCTATATAAGCTGTAACCTTCCATTTAATGAAAGAGCCTTCATCAGACTGCTGTCTTGTCTCCATTTCTGTGTCTCTTGTCCCCTCAATTCCCACTCTCTCCTCCAGGGTCCATGTTGAAGTTCCCGCGGGTCGGGACAGTATGTAGTAAATTATCACTGCTGATTATAATTTATCTACAAATGTTAAATAAGATTCAGAAAATTTTTGAGTCAAATAGTATTAATTAGATATGAAAAGATTTATATTATCTTTGATTTGTTATTTTCAATCATAAATAAATAATTAAGAAGGCCTCTTACAAGGATTTTGGACTGACTTCATGTAACTGAGAATCCTCATCCAAAGACCTTTGCTTAAGGAAATTCCTTCCTGGGTGCTTTCTAGTCCCAGTTACCACTTGCATCAAAATAAGGCTCCTGGTCCACAGATGCAACTCCTGCAGGCCACATGTCCCAGGGATGGGGACTATTGTTTCTCCCAGGGGCCAGGCATGAAGACCATTATATTTCACTCTGGGAGAGTCTGCCTTTTCCATTCTTACTGAGTATCCTTTGATAGTGCAGCATCTTTATCTCTGACCTCTAAGCAGGGTCACTGGTGTAACAGCCGAGAGAAAGCTTTCAGGAATAAATGAGTGCTCAGAGAAATCAGGTGGCCTACTTTGTCCAGCCGCTGATCATTTCTGACGACCCTGATAGAGGGACTTTGTCTGCAGCCCATTGATTTCCGTGTCAGGCAGATGAAAAGTAGCATATTGATGATCCTTTGTCATTACTTTGCCAAAGGTGTCTTGTCAGATAAAAGACCAAGGGAAGGAACCAACTTAAGACAGGCCATCACATCAATTTCCTTGGTGCTGAAGGGAAGAGATGAACTGTGATATTTAAAGTAATCAATGCCTATAAAGGTACTCTTAAATGCTTGCAATAAATTGTTTTGATTTGCAAACAAAGAGCAATATAAAAAGGATAAAGGGATATGGGTCTCAGAAAAAGAAGTAAAATCTTTCCATGCACAGTGATAGGGAACTTCTACCCGGGACTCTTTCCCAAAGATTTTTTCCTATATCAAATGCTAATCTGTATTGATAGCATGATAATGTGAACATGAGCCACCTGCCAGTTTGTCATACAGTGGTGGCATGCATATTGCTGTGATTCTGGGAATCTGCCACCAGAAGGTCAAATACCATTAGGGTTACCAATAGAGGACAGGTTTCAACAGGGATTCCAGAGTAATGTAGACCGGGAAGAGACATCTGGGGATCTGCTTCTGAAACTTAGCCAATGAAAACCTTTTGGATCACAGTAGAATATTTATTGGATACAATTCTGGAAGATAAGCCCCCTAGATTGAAGGCACCAACGTACGCAGGCACCGTAGCAATCGATGTGAGTATACCATCAGTTGTGAAGATGGCACAGGGTAATCTTTTATTCTTTTGTACACAGTGTGACCACGAGCTAAAACTGACTTGATAACAGCTAACAACAACAGCATTCGTGATATAAGACAGGTTGCACGATCCTTTTGAGCATATTGGTGACCAGAATTCACAGCCGAGAGAGTTCTGCCTTCAAAACTCAGAGAGAAACTCAAACTGGCATGGTCACCATCCTGGCCCCCAAAGGACTTGCAGAAATTACATTTCAGCAGAACCAGAGGTAAGACCCTTTCCCCACCGCGCTCATCCCACTGCCTACTCATCCAGTGGAAAGAGAAGTGGGCATGTGCTCCAGTAGCACCTTGGAGAGCAGTTTAATGAAGGCAGGGCCTGACCGGCTACTTCCCTAAAGGAAACAGAAGAAACCTACTGGATGTTGTTTGGTTTTGTTTTCGGTTTTTGATGCTGACGATTGTGGAGGAAGACTTTCTCATACAGGGTGTGTGTGTCAGCAAGGAATGAGAACTGCTTCCTATTCCATGTCTTTTGAGCAATAGGACTTTCAGACTTGCGGAAGTTGATCATTGTCTTTATTCCCTTAGGAAATGACCTTTGGAATATCCCAAATGATTAGTGTCTTCAATAAGCCTCCAGGCAATGCCCGCGGCCCCAGTAAAGGCTCAGAAAACAGAAGCTTCATATGCTTCCTGATGGGTGATAGACATCAGGGCACTTGAAATACAGAAACATCACACTGGGAACTCTCCCATACCTCCTATGTGCTTTTCATTTGTATTTTTTTTGCTATAATAAATTATTAATCATCAGTAGAATACTTGTCAGAGTTCTGTAAGTTGTTCTAAAAAGTAATTGTATCCAAGGGAATAATGGGACCTGGCAGGTCAAAAAGGAGGTGGAAGAACCTGAGCATCCCCAGACTTGTGGTTAGTGCCTGAGGTCTTGGTCAGACTTGGCAACCTGGAGGACCATACTCTTTCCACTTATGAAGTCCGACCTAGCTCTCTTTATAGGGGTCAAAAAAAAAAAAAGAACTATTGCAAGGGAAGTTGAATAAGAATTGAACCAAAATGGAAGACAGAATAACAAATGCAACATTTAATTGCATTGATGATTTTCTTCACTCAGTTGGTGTGAGGAGTGGAGCACAATTAACTTGATTACTTTTACAGAGCAAAGAGCACCAAGGAAAGGTAGTCTGATAATCATACCTAATTGATGAGGCGTGGACCAGTCCTCCTGTTACCTGGTTCACCAAATGAGCTGGAAACAGGTAAAGAATATGGTGCTGAGTAGGGAGGCATGGTGGTAAGCGTGCTGGAGACTTCTACAGAGTGACATTGATGACCAGATCAATGCAGCTTGTAGAGATATTTTCACATTTCCAAAGAAATTGCTAATACAATCGCTTGAGATTAAGTACATTGCCAGCACAGCCTTGGGGTCTTTCTGATCCACTTTTACTGTATAGACCACAGCTTGAAGAAGGGGGTTCACCACAGAAAAGGAAATAGAATATTTTAATTACTAATGTATGGTTTCAGGACAGAGGATTTTCACCAACAAAGAAGAGACAACCTATCACCATCCCCGCAGCAGATGATGTCTCTTCTACCCTACTCCCTCACAATGAAATACGGTCCATTAAGACAGAGAGTTCTCACCTTCCAGCAGGGATAATCAATTTCCTAGCCAGTAGGACTTTCCTGATGCTATCATGATAAACAGGTTTCAGCAAGTCTTCCAGGCTAAGATAGACTAGGAAGCAAGGCCTGGTGATAACTTTCCCAAATTCAGCCAGTGAACAACCTATGGGCCACAATAGTCCTGTCTGTAGTGAATCACTGAGCTGGGGCAGGACTGAATGATGTTTGGTTCCATTTTGTACTAGGCATAGTTCTACAGAGAAACCAAACCAGGACATTTGTGATATATATATATATATATATATATATATATATATATATATATATATATATAATGTTAGTTTATATAGCAAAAAGGAATATAACAGCAAATTAGTCCACACAGCAGTACAGAAAGCTCACTTCAACTCACTTTCATGGGTCAGTTAATATCCCGAATGTCCTTCCAATTCATGAGGCCACTAACCTAAGACTAAGGAAGCAGACAGGAGGATGAAATGTCAAGGAATAGCAGTGGCACAGTGTGGCCATGCAGGTGACGGTGGAGCCTCACAATGTAGAGATGAGAGGTGGCTGGCTGGAGGGTGGCATCTAGAGTGATGGCAGGATGAGCGGCATCGGCCCACAGGTAGCAGATACGGCAAGGTGGGGTGGCGCCACAGTGTGGAAAAGCATCGTACAGCAAGGCAGTTCATAGTTGGCGTGGCTGGGTGGAACAGAGCAGAGCAGAGCATGGCCCACAGGTGGCACAGCACCCATGAGGAGGCAGGGCAAGTAGATAAGGCAGCATGCTGATCTGACCACCAGGGAAAGAGAGAGAGGTCAGACTTGAGAGAGCCATTTATTCCAGTCATAGTTAATGAAGGAGGTCATCCAGCTGCAACTTGATTGACAGGCTAAACTCCACCCATATCTTCTTACAGGTGCCATGTTGGCACAAAAAACCCTCACTGTCACACATTGTACATGGGGATGATATGAGTTGAATGCTGACTTGATGGTAGCTAACAGCAACTCCCTGCACAAAACCACAGAAAGGATGTAAATTAGTGGAAGATAGGATTCCAGGAAATTGCTGGGTAGAAGATCCACGGTCACAGGCATTTGGAGCTGCAGGTCTAGTATCCTCTGTAAATCTAATGAAGGGATGTGTCTTGACTCTAATAGGAGGTTGGTATGGACCACGTGTGAATAAAGGGCCTCTGATGCTTCAGTGGGTAAAGAGTTGGGTTGCTAACTGAAAGGTTTGCTCTGATTCAATCCCACCAGCCACTCCACAGTCGAAAGATGTGACTGTATGCATCTGTGAAGATTTACAGCCTTGGAAACTCTACGGGGGCCTTTCTCTTTTATCCTATTGGGTCCCTGTGAGTTGGAGTATCTTCAGTGACAAAGGGCGATAAGCTAAGCATGACAAACAGAAGGAGATAGAAAGCAATGAGGATGAATTTAGATATCGCTGGTGAGAAACGTCCTCATCTTAATGATGAATGTGTTGGCATTCTTCTTCAATTTGCCATTTGCCGTATGTCTTCTTCAAAATGGCCAGTACCCATTAGTTTCAGTTTATTAATGCCTACAATATTGACCGTGAAACATTCCATTTCATCGTTAGATGACCTCTATTTTTCCTAGATTGATACTTCCAGTACTCTATGACATGACTGCTAATATATGTTTGCAACTGTTTCTTCTTATTTGAAGTTATGACATATGAGCAAATGAAATAGCTGAAAATGATCATCTAAGCTAAGAAATTTGGAAGACAGCTACTTGGACAATTGACTGGGAGAGATTTATATCTGTGCCCATTCCAAAGAAAGGTGACTCCACAGAATGTCCATGTCACTTAACAATACCATTAATACCACAGGCAAGTAAATTCTTTTGGAGTTAATTTTTTAAATGATTGTAAGAGTACATCATCAGGAAGCTTCCAGAAATTCAAACTAGATTCAGAAAAGACATGGCATAAAGGATATCATTCTTGATATCAAATGAATCTTGGCTCAAAACAGAGACTACCAGAACGATATTTACTTGTGTTTTATTGTCTATGCAAAATGTATCATAACAAATTGTGGATAACATTGCAAAAAATAGGAGTTTCAGAACACGTCATTGAATTCATGTGAAATCTGTACATGGACCAAGAGGCAGTCATTCAAGCAGAATAAGGGATTACTGTGTGGTTTTAGATTAGTACAGGTGTATCCTTTCACCATACTTTTTTAGTATGCTGAACAAATAATTTGAGAAGCTGAAGTAAATGCTGATGACACACTTTGCTTTCTGAAAGCCAGGACCTTTAAAGTACTTGCCTATGAAAATAAGTGGTCATAGCCTTTAATAAGGATCACAACTCAATGTAAAGAAATCAAAAATCCCTACACCTTAACCAATAAGCAATATTGTGATAAATGAATAAATTATTGAAGTTGTAAAGGGTTTAATTGTACTTGGATTCACAATCAACCCTCATGGAAACGGCAATCAGGAAATCAAATAATGTATTGCATTGGGGAAATTGGTTGCAAAAGATTTCCTTAAAATGTTAGAGGCAAAAATATCAGGTTGAATACTAAGGGGCACCTTTCCTAAGTCAAGGTATTTTCTACCACTTCATATTCCTGTGAAAACTGACAGTGAATAAGGAAGGTCGAAGAATCATGTATGGAAATTATGAATAGGAATTGTTTCAATGGCAGTGGATTTTTTTGTTTTGAACTATGATTTTGGCAAAGAATATTAAATATATTATGGGGTGTCAGAAGAATGAACAAATCTGTTTTCTAAGAAGTACAGCCAGCGTGCTCCTTAGAAGCAATGGTGGTTGAGTCTTGTCTACTTTGATAAAGTTATCAAGAGGGACCAGTCCCTGGAGAAGGATATCATGCTTAGAAAAATAAGGAGACAGTGAAAAAGAGGAAGAACTTTCATGAGATGGATTGACACAGTGGCCACAAGAATGCGCTCAAATACAGCCTTGATTGTGTACATCAGATCTCTATGAGTGACAACTGACTGGGTGGCACCTGATGACAGCAACCACAGTTGGAAACAAATCAGCTGCATCACTGATAGAAATTCGTGGGAAAATTAAAATTGCCACACTTACAACTCAGCAAGTTGAGATTCTCAAAGTGTTACGTTATATCATTTTATATATTTATTCATTTTAAAGATTATTTTAATAGTAAATATAAAGGGGTAAATTCATTGTTCATTCCCAACAACAACACAACAAAAAATCCTCAGAACATTATACTCAGTAACCTGCTGATGTCAAGGAATTTTAACACAGAGAAACTCTTATAGGACAGGGCTCAAGGGATCCATAGGGCTTCGATGACTATAACACTTGTGGAAGCAAGTTGCTCTATTTTTCCTCCATCGAATGTGTGGTGGGTTTGAACCGTCATCCTTATAGCTACCAGCAGAGTAATTAAGCACTATGCCACCAAGGACCCTTCTGTGTTAGACAGGGTTCTCTAGAGAAACAAAACCAGAATGCTAATACTTTTAAATATGTCTGTACAGATAGATAGATGTACAACATAAGGAATAAACAGTTAATTAACTTATAAAGCAGTACAAATGGCTCAGTGCAACTCATTCCTGTGAGACAGCTGTGAGACACTGGCAGTCCTTCAAGTCTTGAGGGCCGCCAGGCAGTCCTCTGTAGAGAAATTCAGGCTATCCAGGCACAGGCAGCAAACAGCAAGGCAGGTCACCACAGTCAGCCAGAGGACAGAGTCCGACAGTCCCCAGCTCACGAGATGTAAATTCCAATAGTGTGGCAAAGCAGGTCTTGAAGGAACCTCAAATTAGAGCGACACAGTCCATGGGTTAGGTGTCCCACAGGTAGTGTAGCTTGCAAATTGAGGCAAAGAACAAGCAAGGTAGCCACACGCTGGTCCAATGAAGTCCTTTGAAAATGCACCGACTACCAAGGTAATATTTGCTTTGGAAGGTCCAAATTCATCGATGTTCCTTTTAAGGGTCAGGGTTATGTGATAGGACATCTTTAAGAAACGTTTACCTAATCATCAAAGATACCACCACAAACACATTTACATTTCTAGAGTTTGGGTTATAGAATTAAACTCCAGTTCTAAGGGAACATGCAACTGATTATGCCAGCGTGGCCAGAGCTGCGTTTAAGTATTATTCAGATTCTCAAGCATCCGCAGTGAGGCATAAAGGCTGGATGAGACCTTCTTCAAGGGACCCCACTTGGTTTAAGCCACCTAGCATGTCTGTGGTGACGTCAGACAAATGCCGTAACTTCTCCTCTGAGCGTGAGATCTTTTCTGAGTATATTATATGACTGAGTACACTTTTACTGTGCTTCTTAAATTGAATTTTACTTAGAATCCAGGACTCTCTAGCATCCAACAATAGAGAGCAGGAACTGCCTCACCAGAGAGGACCTGCACTTGAATGGAAAGTCTTTAATTGCCTGATGTTGGTGTGTGTGGCAGTTACATAATCTCTTGTCAACTTGTGAAGGGGTAGAGTCTGTCTGTCAATCAGGTCAGTAACCTCATTTGGGAGGCACAAATGGAAATAAATAGCTCACTGGGGGCCAGATACACTGTCACTCCCTAAGAGAAATTCCTGTGAACAAGACACATGGAGCTATGCTAAAGCCCTGGAGCTGGAGGAGCCACGTGGAGACCCCTGCCAGTGCTGAGATGCTTCCACTGCCACTGGACCCACAAGATTTCCCATTCACTGGCCTGTGATCTTCCTGCATTCAGCATCATTGCATGTGTTGCAAGAGTCTGAAGAGAAATAGATTGCTTTGGGACATATGGGCTAACATCAGACATATGGACTTGATCTGAACTGGCCTGGAATATTTTCTCAATATAAAATTACTTTTTATATACAGCTATTTCCTGTACATCTATGAGTATCTATGAATTTTGTTTTTCTAGTCTACCAAGCCTAACAGCATGCAAATTGGTACATGAATCTTCTTGTGCTTACAGGTATAAAATAAGCCCAAGCTATTGCAACTAAGGTTCCAGTTCATGCATACATGGTTGTATTCTTGACAAAATCTATTCTAAAATCCAATCCATTGATGGCACAGAAATATATGGCCTAATATGATTAGAGTCCCTTCAAAAGAAGGTTCATCCAAAATAGCGACTCCCAAGGAGATCGATAGGGTCTGTTAAATTCATGCAAAGAGATCAGCTCAAAAGATAATGGTGACTGGTTTTTGAGATTCCCAAGGGGCCATCTTGGCATACTTTTTCCAAGAACGCAGGACAGTCATGGGAGCTTATTAGGAGGAAGTTTCAAGAAAATGGAAAACTGCATTGGTGAGAAAAATGATGATGAAGAATTGCTTTCTATCACAACAGTGTACCTGCTCATTTCTCCATGGTAATAAGGCTGTCCTATGAGAATTTATGTGGGAAATCTTACCCTACCTGCCCTATATCCCTGGTCTTACCCCTCCCTCCAAGACCTCGTTTTCATTTCCCCAAATCGTAGCACATTTAAAAGGAACACAGCTTGAGACCCTTCAGGATGCCAAATTTGCTCCTTTGATGTGATTTAAATTGAAGTGTGCAGACTCTGTTGAGGAAGGGTTAGAGGGATGGAAACTTCACCTTCAGAAATGTATAAACGGCACCTCCCAGAGATGGAAGAGATGCTGAGAAAAAACATCCTTAGAGTACAAGTTAGAGCACTTCACATTGCAAGTACTTAATTATTTTCTCCTGTACATATTAGTTACCACATCATATCCCTTGAAAATTAAGATGACCAAGATTAAAGTTTAATTTTCAGGGCATATTCTCATTAACTTAAAGTAATAATCACTAAATTATTGTCATAGTAAAACTAATAATATCCGAGAATGTTCTCGTGTTAGACAGGGTTCTGTAGAGGAAAAACCAGAACACTGATAATTTTGTATATATTTTTTATAAATGGATACATAGATAACATAAGAAATAAAGAGTTAACTAATCTCTATAAAGCAGTACAAATGGCTTGGTGCAAGTCACTCCCATGAGACAGCTAGTGCACCGGCAGTCCTTCAAGTCTTGAGGGCCGCAGGGTAGTCCTCCGTGGTCAATTCAGGCTATCCAGCCACAAGCAGGTCACCAACAGTGAGCCAATGTCAGGGTCTGACAATCCCCACCTCAAGAGATGTAAATTCCATTTGTGTAGCGAAGCAGGTCTTGAAGGAACCTGAAGTTAGAGGGACACAGTCCACGGGTAGGTGTCCCTCAGATGTGTAGCTTGCAAATGGAGGCACAGAACAAGCAAGGTAGCCACACACTGGTCCGATATTCAAAGAGCAAGAAAGACAGGTGAGGCTCTCTGAGCCATTTAGCTCTTCACCCTTCAATTAATCCCACATGTGTTCATTGGCCATATTGGCACAACAAACCTACCTATCACATTTCTTTACTTTCTGAAGCTTTTATTTTATGCCATTAATTCTCTATTAAGTACTTGTATTTATAGGCTTGTTATGTGTTTGATGGGCTTCTGATGGTGTCATGGATAAACACATCAATCATTGCTGAAAGATTGATGGCTCAAACCAGGCAAGCACTCCACGAAGAAAGATGTGGCAATCTGTTGCCAGGAAGATTCCCAGCCTTGGAAACCCCAGGAGGCAGTTCTGTCCTGTTCTACAGGGTGGTTATAATTCAAAATCAATTCAATGACAGTGGGTTGGGTTTTTTTTTTGGGGGGGGGGTTTAACATAAACAGCGTGTTTTTAAAAGATGAACTCTAAAATGTTTATTTAAATAAACATGAGGCTCTTAAAACAAATCTTTCTTGCATGTACTTTAATGCTTTTATTATCATGAAATATTTTTTCTACTCACAAATGCTTGCATTGGGAAGTGTAGTTTCTATTAAAATTAAACATTATGACATGTCGTGTTTTAAAATCACTATCATTCATACTGGTCTGTGATTGTCTCAGTAAAAAATTTAACTCCAAATGATAATGATATAGAAACTCGGGTAGATGGTAAAAAATACAAAATATTTTGTAACATCTCCCAACTAAGATATCAAATCAGTTTTCTCATCCCTTTAATCGGATTGCCTTTGTGCTTTGCTTGTTTTGACCAATAGCATGTGGCTGAAGTGACATGGAATTATAAGCCCAGCTTTTGAGAAGCATTGCACCATCTGAGTTTGCTACTCTTTGAAGCTAGAAACCACATGAACAAGCATGGTAGGCATGAGAGAGTATACGTAGAAGATCTGAGGTCCCCTAGCTGTAGCTCAGCCCACTTTTGCTGGCTTGACATGTGACTACAGGTAGAAGAGAGAACCCAGGCCAGATTGCTCAGATTTGGTCCAAACTGCAGACTTGAGAACAAAATAAATCACTTGTATTTAGGCCAATAAGTTTTAAGACAGTTTGTTCTACAGCAAAAGCTGTATAAAACATAATCTAATAGGTACCATCATGATAAATGGAGAAATGATTCAAATTATTAAGGATTTTGCTTGGCTCCACAATCAATGCTCATGAAAGCAGTAGTCAAGAGATCAAAAGACACGCTGCATTTGGTAAATCTGCTGCGCAAGACCACTTTAGAGTATTAAAAATAAGGAATGATACTTTGAGGTCTAAGTTGTACCTGGTGCGAGCTCTGGTATTTAAAATGCATGTGAATGTTGGGCACTGACTAAGAAAGACCAAGGAAGAATCAATGCATATGAATTTTAGTGCTGGAGAAAATCTTGGAAGTAACAGTGACAGCTAAAAGGACAAACCAATCTGTCTTGGAGGAAGTGTGCGTGTTAGAGCAAAGATGGCAGGACTTTGTCTCACAGACTCTGGACATATTGTCAAGAGAGACCATTCCCTGGAAAAGGACAGCGTGTTTGGTAAAGCAGAAGGGCGGGGAAAAAAGAGTCAAGGGGAGGAGTTGACTCAAGGTGGCAACAATGAGCGGCAGCATAGCAATGGTCATCAGGGTGGTGCAGATCAGTCAGTGGTTCCTTTGTTGTGAACAGAGTCACCGTGGGTCGAAATCAACTTGGTGGCAACTAACAATAATGTAGCAATGTCTGGAGAACATAAGGAACATTACAGACGAAGTCATATCATATCTCCCTCACTCCCAAACAGCCCAGGATTTTATAATAAAACGACCACTTACACTTTCCCTAAAATTCTGTTTGGGTGTGTTATTCTTAGAGTGATGAGATAGACAGCTATTCTCTTTCCAGACAGATGTGCAGACATGCAGAATTCCCCTTTACGACATTGACATTATCGAGCAATCATGGTGTTGGGTCACTTTCCACACCAATGCTTCAGCATCATGAGAATTCTATAGATTTTTTGCATCTTAGCCATGTCCTTGGCCAGATTAGAGGCCAGGTTGCTCAAGATAAGTGGTGTTAATGGTGGCGGCAGCAATAACAGCAGCAGAGAATAACCCAGTTTACATCAGGGGAAACCAAGGAAGTTGGAGTTCATACTTACTATTCACCTTGACAAAGGCTTTACTGTGATTAATTTGGTCCAATATAATTTTATGAAGAAAAGTATATACTTCTCCTGTATTACTTAATTATGCTGACATTACCGTTTTCAAAGTGGATTTTATAACTCGATTTCCCTCTCTCCATCTCCCAGTAGCATGTGCTTATTTATAAAACTTGTTTCTTCCAATTGGTCATTAATTAAATGGCAGTTATTTAAATCAGACCAGGGCAAGATATCTGCTTGATATGTGAACTATCTATATTTTGTTCCAACCCACCACTAATTAAGAGTAGTCTGTTGAATTACAGCACCTTATCCGTCTGTGCTTATGTTTCCTCATCAGGAACGCGATCAACACATGCTCTGTCTCAGAATGGGGCGGGGGGTGGTGGTGCAGTGGTAGAATTCTCTCTTTCATGTGAGACACCAGGTTTGATTTTGACAAACCCAGCTACTACCTGTCTGTCATGGGAAGCTTGTGGGTTGCTAAATGCTAGACAGGCTTCAGTAGAGCTTCCAAATTAAGACAGACTCGAGACAAAGGATTTGCCCATTTATTCATGAAAATTATCCATTGAAAACTTTGTGGGCTATCCTGACATGGTGATGATACAGGCGGGGCAGTGTTTCATTGTGAAGTGTTTCATTGCTATGACAGGGACCAACTAAACAATAGCTGACAACGGCAATGACTTTCTGAAAGCGAGTCTGTGAAAGTCATATAGTGAGTGTAGTGAAGAAGGGAGAGGATGAGAGCATGAACCTGAGCGAGAGACAGTGCCCAGTTGTCTAGGGTCATTCAGGAGGTACAGAGGGAACCCAGAACAGAAATCAGCTATCATCACGTAACATCAGATAGCCAGTCTAACCATCTGTCCTTTCTCTTCTTTTCCCATTCAAAATGAAACGTCATTATTGACAGGTGTTATGGAGTTAAATGTGATGATTTAGTATGTATATGTCCATCAATTCTATTTCCCTAAATTCCCAATGAAATCCTGAAAAAGAAATAAAAAGACTTTGAGGACAAATAAGTAGAGAAGTGAAATCTGGGGTCTCGTTAGAGGACTAGATTTCAACACATTTGGAAGTTGGAGAGGTGAGGGAAGAATAGCGATTTGGTGTAGCAAGGCTGAGAAAGTTAGTGTCTAAGAACACCCATGCCCCACATAGGGAAATTTTGCTCCAAAACATTGGTTCTCACATTGGGTGTCCCACGTAGTTAAACCCTGTACTTGGCCTGAAAGATTAGTGGTTTGGACATGCCCAGAGGTACTAAGAATGACAAGGTTGTTGATTTAATTCTGAAAGACCTTGAAAATGCTATGGAGCAATTCTACTCTGTACATATGGGATTGCCATGACTCAAAATTATCATCTGATCAACAGCTAACTCAAACTAATAATGTTCTGCAGAATTGTTTGGATGTTTGTTATTACACAGATTGCCTAACCTCAGCCTGGGCTGGAGCCTGAAAATTGCATTTCTAAGGCATTCTGAGATGATGCCATGGGTTTGGGAACCACGTTTAGAGAACCATTACGCATAACAATCTTAGATCAGCTCAGGACTTGGCTTCATTAGGTATAATGAAGAGTAAGAATGAATTGTAGGGCAGAAAACAGGGAATTTACTAAAAATGTGAGTATCGAACTCTCAGTGGTCCCATCTGCCCTTCAAATATATACATAATATGTTATAACTAAGGATCTTCCCTCAAGCAAGAAATCAGAGAATTTTATTACTTGGAGAATTTAAATGACTGTAGGGAAAACATCTGCTAGGGCTTAACCTCTACTGCTAGAATTCCCTGCAGTGATAAGAAATGCATTCCCATGGCACTTGTGTGATTAAAAATTGGGAACAGATGCTATGGAAGGAACCCTGTTGGCCCTGTGTTGGGCTAATAGCCATGAGGTTGGAGATTCAAATCATCCTCTGTGGAAGAATGATAAGGCTGTCTACTTTTGTAAATCTCAGACTCTAGAAAGGTCATTGTGACTTAGAATTCACTCAATACCAATACATTGCTTTAGGCTGGGGTACTATAGAGGCTCTGGGTAGTGCAGTTAATGTGCATGGGTGCTCAGTAGAAGGTTTGAGGTTTGAATCTAGTCGGAGGCATTTTGGAAGAATGGCTCACTGTTTTCAGAAACAGCCATTGAAAACCCTCAGGAGAACCATGCTACTCTGACACACATGGGGGTCATCATGTTGTTGTTAGGTGTTGAGATTGTTAAGGTTTATTGTGTGAACATGACCAATGAACACATGTGGGATTAATTGAAGGGTGAAGAGATAAATGGCTCAGCAAACCTTGCCTCTCTTATCTCTTGCTCTTTGATCATTGACCAGTGCGTGGCTGCCTTGCTTGTTCTCTGCTTCAATTTGCAAGCTACCCTACCTGTTAGACACCTAACCCGTGGACTGTGTCGCTGTATTTTGAGGTTCCTTTAATATCTGCTTTGCCACACTATTGGAATTTACATCTCTTGAGCTGGGGACTGTCGGACCGTGTCCTCTGGCTGACTGTGGTGACCTGCCTTGCTGTTTGCTGCCTGTGCCCAGATAGCCTGAATTGCTCTACAGAGGACTACCCTGCGGCCCTCAAGACTTGAAGGACTACCAGTGTCTCACAATTGTCTCACAGGAGTGAGTTGCACTGAGCCATTTGTACTGCTTTATAATTTAATTAACTGTTTATTCTTATGTTATCTATCTCCCTATCTGTATATATATATATATATATAATTATTATCATTCTGATATTGTTTCTCTAGAGCGCCCTGTCTAACACAGATGTCATTGAGTAGGCTCAGCTCCATAGCAACCTAGTGAACAAGAGAAGAAAATGCTCCGCAGTGCTGTGCCATCCTCACAACTGCACCTAAGCCCGAGCCCATGGAGGCAGCCACGGTGGCAGACTATCTTGTTGGCAGCCTTCCTCTTTTTTTGCAGTCCTTCTACTTTCCCATGCACGACGTCTTTCTCCAGGGACTTGTCTCTCCTGACCACATGTCCCAAGTATGTCAGACTAACTCTTACCCTCTGTTCCTCTAAGGAGCACTCTGACCATTCTTCTTCCGACACATATCGGTTTGTCCTTTTAGCAATCCAGGGTACTTTCAGTATTTTTCTCCAGCATCACAATTCAAATGCATCTATTCTTCTTTGATCTTTCTTAGTCAATTTCCAACTTTCACATGTGTATGAGGCAATGGAAAAGATCAGGGCTTGGGTCAGGCAAACCTTAGTCCTCAAAGTAATATCCTTGCTTCTCAATACCCTAAAGAGGTCCTGTGCAGCAGATTTACCCAATGCAACATTTTAAAAAATCTTTTGACTGCTGCTTCCATGAACATTGATTGTGGATCCAAACAAGACAAAATCTTCGACAAGTTCAACCTTTTCTCCATTTATTAAGGTGTTGCCTCTGGAAGGAAGAGTTGGGAGGATGTTTGGCTTTTTCACATTGAGTTGCAATCCAACTGAAGGCTGTCATCCTTGATTTTCATCAGCAAGTGCTTCAATTCCTCCTCACTTTGAACAAGCCAGGTTGCATCACCTGCATATCTCAGGTTGTTAAAATTCCTTCCTCCAACCCTGATGCCACATTCTTCTTCATAGGATCCAGCTTCTCTGATGATTTTCTCAGCATACAGATTGACCAAGATAACCCTAATACAAAGCTTTCCCGATTTTAAACCATGCAATATTCCTTTGTTCTGTTCACACAATTACCTCTTGATCCTGTACAAGTTTCTCTTGAGCAAAATGAAGTGTTCTGTAATTCCCATTCTTCTCAAGACTACCCACAATTTATTATGGTTCCCACACTCAAAAACTTTTACATAGTAAACTTCTTTCTGATATTCTCTGCTATGGGCTAATATTCATCTGATACCTTGTCTGTCCATTTGTCATACTTTGGGGGCTTTGTGTGTTGCTGTGATGCTGGAAGCTCTGTCACTGGTATGTCAAATGCCAGCAGGGTCCCCCAAATGGAACAGGTCTCAGCAGAGCTTGCAGACCAAGAACAAAAAATGCATAAGGATTCAGCTCCCCACTCCTGAGGAAGGAGATGCTGAAAACCTTGTACATAGCTTTGAAGTATTGTCAGATACTGAAAGCCTAAACAAAAGGTCATCAAGAGTTACAATGTGAGTGCGACAGTGGGGCAGGAGAGAAGTAAAAGGAAACAGAGGAAAGATCTAGGAAGCAAAGCTATGGATAGATGTATAAGCATAGGTGTGTACATATGTAAGATACATTAATCCATAAAAATAGAGGTATTGGCCTATGTACATATATTTATAAGGCAATATACTAAGGTAGTGGACAGACCTCAGGTCTTTGCTCATGCCCTCCCTCAATGCAAGAACACTTTGTTCTAACAACCTGGAATTCTGTGATGCTCACACTCCTAGCACAATCTCTAAAGACAAAACGGTTACACAAGCAAATGAGGTGAAGAAAGCAGATGGTACCCAGCTTTCAAAAGATACCATAAAACAAGTGGCCATCTAGCAACAAGCCCACACCAACCTGTGCAATCATGAGGTGTTGACAGAATTTGGTAACAGGCATCAGAAGACCCAAAACAAAGAAACAACGAAACAAAAAACCATATTGTTGAGAACAAGGGGTGGTCAGAGCAGAGACCCCAAACTCATCTGTAGACAATGGGACATCCTCTCACAAAAGGTCACCAGGAAGGGAGGAGTCAACCAGGGTGCAGTATAGCACAGATGAAACACACACTATTCCTCTGGTTTCTTGAGGCTTCCTCATCCACCTCTAGCATGACCCCAGTCCTGCCTTTCACTGCAGACTGGACTGGAGCATGTGCACAGGTACAGATAAGAGATAAGAGCTCATGACACACACACGGAATTCAGGAACAGGAATAGAAGTAGCGATACAAGGAGTGTAGGGGGAAAGTGGGGAGAGAAGGGGAGGAAAATAAAACAGGTCACAATGATAGACACATAACCACCACCCCCAATCCCCCTGGGGGATGAACAACAGAAAGCATGGGGGAAGGGAGACAGAGGTCGGTGCAAGATATGAAAATAATAATTTATAATTTATAAAGGGGTCATGAGGGTGAGGGGTGGGAGGGTAGGACAAAAGAGAGGAGCTGATACTTAGGGCTCAATAGAAAATAAATATTTAGAAAATAAGCATGGCAACATATGCACAAATATGGTTGATACATTTGATGTATGGCTTGTTATAAGAGCTGTAAGATCCTCCAGTAAAATGATCTCTTATTTAAAGAGAGAGAGAGAGAGAGAGAGAGAGAGAGAGAGAGAGAGAGAGAGAGAGAGAGAGGGAGAGGGAGAGGGAGAGGGAGAGGGAGAGGGAGAGGGAGAGGGAGAGGGAGAGGGAGAGGGAGAGAGAGAGAGAGAGAGAGAGAGAGAGAGAGAGAGAGAGAGAGAGAGAGAGAGAGAGCATTACAATACATTCCACAGCAATTGATTACTGGTTACAGGTACAATATATGCCTCCATCTTCATTTAGGAAGATCAAGGACTATTCTTAGGGAGTCTTGTATGCTATGGCCTTTAAAACATTTGAAAGAATATATCTTTGCCTGCATTTAGAAACGTTAGCTTCCCTGTTCTGTTAAGAATCATATTAGAACATATACGCAAATGAATGATGAGCCTCTTCATATCTATATTAATAATGAAACTTCTGTTTGTAATGACCAGAGCAATGTCACTGCTATATTTGTAACTATTTGGCTTGTGCCTCAGAACCCAGATTTTCTCACTGAAGTTATATTACTTAGGGACAGGAAAGCTACAATTCTGGAAACAATAATCATTTTCTCACTGAAAAATGAATAAACACTCATATACATGCCTGCTGGCTTATTATGTTAAACTAGTTCAAGTCAAATCTTTGTACCTTCATATGCTACTTAAAAAATATCTTATGACTTAACAAATGTTACTTTAAAATGTAAGACCTGGAAACCAGATGTACTGTAAGCCCTACCTGTCTTTATCTTATGTAATACCTCGGTCTCTATGTGTTAAAAATTTCAAGCTAAACCAAATATATATTTCAAAGTAAGTTGTGAAAACAATTTTGCTTTTGTCCTTGGCCACATGGAAACCTGATAGATCGCATTCTTTGCTACCCAAATGGACATCCAGCAAAGCTATTTTCTTTCTATGTTGGCACCTGGCAAAGCCACTCATCCTATCTGAAGAACTTGTGACTAAATCCATTTTCACTTCAAGCTTTCATACTTTTCCCGTAGAACTCCCCTCTGTCAGCCCACCACCTGCAGTGTAATGAAAACGGGATGCGCAGACCTCACGTTGCCATAATACCACACTTGGCATCGCAAATGCTAGTCTTAGCTGCTTCACTCCACTGGCTGGCTCTGCTGATGCTGTGAGGATTCTGCATTGCTCTATGCTCCTCCGTAGGAAAAGGAGTCCTCCGCTGGGGAAGCAGGAAGGAAGTTCTTGAAACAATGTGGGGAAGGCTTTGCACCTAAAATCTCAGGGAGAAGATAACTCTGATCATCACAACCTTTATTTTTTTCATTTTCTTTAAAATTGTGTGAAACCTGCTCATCAGAATCAGATGATGCTAACAACAGAAGTACCTATTAATACCTGTTACTCTCCAAAGGAGCCTCGGTAGGGTAGTGGAGTCGCTCCTGAAGACAGAGGGGGCTGTCTGCTCCTGTAAAGATCAAAGAAGCTCAAACGGGCAGCTGGGTTCTGTCCTGTAGCTCTCTACTAATCCGAACTGGCTCGATGGCCGTGAGTTTGGTTCAGTTTGGTTACTGTCCAGTCTCTGGCAAAGGCTTTGCATGCATTGCTGCTGTTGGTGGCCATCCCTTTGGTTATGACTCATGGTAACATCACAGGGCTAGTGTGGGCTTCCTGGTCACTAGTATGTTTGAGTCCCTTGTTGAGCCTCTTGTATCAACTAATCTCATTAAAAGTTTCTCTCATTTTCACTTCCCTTCTACTTTATCAACTATGATGCTCTGTTCTTTCTGGATGACCTGTCCAAAGTCAGCTCGTTGAAATCTTGCCATCCTCACCTCCAAAGGGCATTCTGGTTAGACTTTTCCCAAGATTGTTTTATTTGTTCTCTGCAGTCTGTGATATGCTCAGTATTCTTCATCAACATGGTAAATGTGAAATGCATCAGTTCTCAATTTTCCTTTTTAATTGTCCAGCTTTGGCCTGCAATTGAAAAGACTGACAATTCTCACAACTCCTACAGTCAGTATAATTCTGAAATTCCATTTTGCAGGTGTTGAGACTGAGGATCAGAGTAATTAAGTAGCTTTCCCAAAGCGATTGCTTATTACTGGTACAGCTGGGGCTCCATCCCAGGCCTAGTCAACTATCTAGGTCATGACCATAATGCAGGTCTACATAGAAATCTGACAGCAGGATTGCAAAATTATGAAAAGTGAAAAATGATTTCAACCCACCACCTGGATAGTTGATGTGACACAATTTAACTATTTATTAATAATTTGAATTTACCAAAGTCACTAGGATAGATTATCCTTTATTGAAGCAACATTGATGTGTCTTCCAAGTGTGCCTTGATATGAGATAATTTGCAAAGAACCTGATATCCAATGTAATCTAATAGCTTTGGTAATCCAGATTTATAGCAATGCACCACCTATTCTAAAACTCTATAGCAAATACCAATATTTCTCCGGCCTAGTACTACATTATTTTTAAGCATGAAGAAATTAGAAATGACTGGCTGAGGTTCACATCTGCACTAGGTATGTGCAATGATGGCAACACTCCACTCACTGTCATTGAGCTGATGTCAGCTCACAGCAACCCGTAGAATCGGTAGCCGCCCCTGCACGTTCCTGAGACTTGAACTCTTTATGGGAGTAGAGAGCCTTACTTTTCTCCTTCAGAGCAGCTGGTGGTTTCAAATTGATGATCTTGCTAATAGCAGCCCAATATGAGCCATGAGGCCACTAGAGCTTTAAAGAATGCAAACGGATCATAATGCACAATTGTTTCTGTCTGTTCCTTTTAGTGAAATAGTCTAAAATTCAACAGGCTTTCTGGATAGTGATGCTACCTTTTGAAAAGCATTATTAGTGATTGTACATATAATGTTTAAATATAATACAACAAAAAGAAATATAGATAACAAATGAATGAATAAGCATAACACCAGCAATTTGGTAGAGAGATAATTAATATTACAGGAAAGTAGCAAAGTACTTTTGAAGTTATTTGGAAGACAATACAATTCATAGATTTTTATTATTATTAAATACTTTTATTGGGGGCTCTTAAATCTCATCACAATCCATTCACACATCCATTGTGTGAAGCACATTTGTACATATGGTGCCATCATCCTTTTCAAAGCATTTTCTTTCTACTTGAGCCCTTGATATCAGCTCTTCATTTTCCCCTACTCTCCCTCCCTCATAAACCCTTGATAAGTTATAGATTATTATAGTATCTTATATCATCCTGTGTCACCCTTCACCCACTTTTCTGTTGGGAAGGGGTCATATGTCGATTCCGCTTTCTCCCCCCACGTTCCCCTAATCTTCCTGGTATCTCTATTCTCCTTATTGGCCTTAAGGAGTTTATCTATCCTGGATTCCCTGGGTTGCAGGCTCTTGTACATGTTCTGTGTGCATGTTCTGGTCTAATCCAATTTGTAAGATAGAACTGAGGTCATGATAGTGGTGGGGAGGAAGTATTAAAGAACCAGAGGAAAGTTGTGTGCTTCATCAGTGCACCGTGACTGGCTCATCTCTTCCTTGTGACCCTTCTGTAAAGGGTTGTTCAATTGTCTACAGATGGACATTTGGTCTTCACTCCTTCCCCTCACCTCACCATTCACATTGGTATTATTTTGTTCTGGGTCTTAGATGCCTGATACCTTATCCCATTGACACCTCGTGATCACACAGGTTGGTGTGCTTCTTCCACGTGGGCTTCGTTGCTTCTCCACTAGATGGCCGCTTATTTATCTTCAAGACTTTAAGACCCCAGACGCTGTATCTTTTAACAGCCAGGCACCATCAGCTTTCTTCACCACATTTACTTAAGCACCCATTTTGTCTTCAGCACTTGTGTTGGGAAGCTGAGCATAACGGAATAACAGATTATTAGAACAATGTGTTCTTGTGTTGAGGGTGTACTTGAGTTGAGGCCTAATGTCCATCTGCTACCTTGATACTTAACATATAAATATATGTACATAGATCTATTTCCCTCTCATTATATATAAATATATTTACACATGTACATGCCTGTATTTAGACCTCTATAAATGTCCTTTGCCTCTTGGTTCTTTTCTCAATTTCCTTTAACTTTCCTCTTGCCCCACCATCATATTTGGCCTTCATTTTGGTTTAGTACAGTGGTTCTCAACTTTCCTAATGCCATAACCCTTTAATAGAGTTCCTCATGTTGTGGTGAAGCTCCAAACCATAAAATTATTTTTGTTGCTACTTTATAACTGTAATTTTGCTAATGCTATGAATCAGGTGATCCCTGTACAAGGGTCATGGACCCCCAAAGGGGTCATGACCCACAAGTTGAGATCCACTGGTTTAGTAATTCTTCGCTGTTATATTGCTTTTGATTAAATCCCACTAGGCATCCTACACCCTTCTCTCCATTGATTTTAGTTCACTTGTTGTTCCCTTGTCCCTGGGTTGCTTGTCCCACCCCCTTCCTTTCTCTCACCTCCCCTTCTCCTGTGTGCTCCTGGAACCATTGGTTCCATTGTTTTTGTCTCCATAATTTAGCATTTTAATAAATGATTTCCAAATAAATTTAAACAAGAAAAATGTTTTTAAGCATATTGGGAACAATAATCACACAGAACCATAAGGTCTAAATGGGTTAGCAACCAAATTCTAATTTTTAATCATTTCCCCCCTCAATTTTTAAAACTCTTTACATAAAACCCCAAATCTGATATGAATAAACACAACACCAGTTAGTTTTTATGTGAGAGTTAGGCATCACGTCCATTTGGCTGGGCAAGTATTCTCAGGGGTTTGGCAGTTAAGACCGAATAATTCCCTTAATGTGATCTAATACAATGTAAAGTAGAAAACAACATCCTTACTCAGACCATTGTCCTGATACAATCAAATGAAAGAAGTTTCCTCTGGAATCATTTGCCTGCTTGTTTGCGGTGTCTGGATCCTGCATTATGCTCATCAACCTCCAGTCCTTTAAACTTGACCTCAACTTCTGCCATGGTTCCCACTAATCCTAGGAGTCATCATCACCCTGCCACCTGACATGCCAACCTTTGGTTCATTTCCCTCTAGAGCCACAGGCCTGAACTGTGGAGCTCCATCTTTGCAGCAATGTCACATCCATTAGCCCTCGCAGTTACATGAACTAGGGGAAGCCTCCAGCCCAGCATCTAACCCACGAACCTAGAACATGCTTAGGTATGGACTGGTCTGCTCTACATTTTCTTGATATAAACTGTATCTATCTATCTAGCTTGGTAGCTAGCTACTCATCTTTTATCAAGCTGAGCTTCACTGGATTCGATTCTCTAGAGAACATAATCTAGGACACTTATCAACACGTTAGACAATTCTTCCTCATCAAGAGTATAATTTTCAATTGACAATTCGCCCTTCTACTCTGTCACAAGTACTCAGCTGTTGCAATTTTTAGTCCTGATATTATCCCGCATGGTTCTGAACCTCCCCAAAGAGTTAATATTTCCCTGATTCCCTTCACTGCCTTGCTGCCAGTAGAGAGTATGAAGAACATTTACTGTGAATCATTTAAGGAAAAGTATTGTATATATTCTTGTATAAGCCGAGGTTTTTTGGGCACATTTTTAATGCAGTTTTTGTGGTAAAATTAGGTACCTTGGCTAATATTCACATCAGTTTATACTCAAATATGGTATGTTTACCAATTTAAAAGAGATTTCAAATAAGAGATCAAAAGAATACTTCTCTTGTGGTCATTTAACTTAGTGTTCAGTGGAATTCTATTTTTATTATATAATAATTGCACAGAAGACTATCACCTAATTTCACTTCTCCATTCACTAAATTATCAATTTTTCCAGCTACTAATGAGCATCCTCCCTCACTTGCCTTTTACACCCTTCAAATGGGAAATTAACAAAACTTAAGTTTTCATTTTCTTTACTCTTAAGCGTACTCTTTTTAAAATCCCAATTTTATGTCACTATTATGTCTTGTGCACTTTGTCTACAACTTTTCCCTGAGTTACATACACATTCAGGTAAAAAAGTATTTTTACCTAAAACTTGTAGATAATGACACAGCCAATGGCTACATTGTAGGGGAGGTGTGTGTGGGGGGCGGGGAGCTGGCAGAGAATTGTCAGAGATGTAAATAACATACTTTTCAGCTAAGGCACATGACTGACCTGTCTTCCCCCCCCTCAATTTGTTCATATATATATATATATATATATATATATATATATATATATATATATATATATCACTCATATTTCAAAAACTATTTAATGGAAAAACTTCAAGTGTTATATATATATTAGTCCTTGATGAAAACTACAATGTAAGAATAATTTTACCAACATGGAATTTAAAGATTTTTTATATATTGAAGGTTAATTCTTCTTTTCATGGGAAAGCACCTCAGAGGTCCCTGTAGACAATGTCATTTCCACTGGGCAGCTGGTAACCGTTTCACTAATCTAAGGTTTCATTTAAAAAAATAAAATGCCTTGTCCTTTCTTTGAAAGGAGAAAATCTTTGCCATAAAATGGTTTCCTGTGGGTCTAAGTTTGTTATATTTACTTCTATAAAGTGGCAGGTGATCCCTATGGCTCTATTTTCATTTGCTCCGTATAGTTCTGCCTCACCTGCGCTTGTAGATCTTTCCCTTGTAGTCAACAGGATATCGCTGCCTGCAGAAATGTGTGTTTAGCAAAGGGCAGAACTGGTCCAAACAAAAACAAGGAAAACTAGCATCCACCTTCCAGACACTCTCAAAGCCAGACCAGACCCTGTTCAAGAAGTTAAGAATCTATATCCTAACCCTCCCAGTCAGTCTGGATCTCTCCACCTCAACAATTTAGTGAATAGGGAAGAAAGTTCCGACTTCTCCCCAAGAGCTCTTGAGTCCCTTGTTCTATGATTGAGTTTAGTCTAGAGATAGCTTTTAAATTGCTTTCTCCAAGAGGCCCTGGGTCTAATGGGTTCTGAAAAGTTCTGGGCAGAAAGTAAGAATGGAAATTGAAGTTGTAGGTTTTCAGACAAGTGCTTTCTCTTTCCTTACATGCCACAGTTGCTTACTGATCATACAAACTCTACAATCATAAAATACCTTCCAGAAGACTCCTTCGAGGAAACAGTAAACCACAGAATGCCCATTATGGAAAAACCAGAAGCCTGCCTTACTCTGAGAGATGAAGGCCTTTTGGCTCCCAAAAGTCTCAGGCTCCCCACACCCCCTCCCCCCAGCTTGAAATGCAGAACTGCTGAACCATCACCTCCAGGAATCCAGAGATAATCATAAAGAGGTTAAGGCAAGCCTTATTCATTGGTGACGTGTCTTCCATACTCCTTTTATTAAACGCTTTTAAAGCTTGCCACCAAATAGGTTTGCAGTGCATTAAAACTCCTGCTGAAAGGACGAAGCTACTGTAATGTGCAGAAAGGTGAGGAGCCATGACAGGATGCATTGAGCTTGTTGGATTAGATACAGAAAAACATCACCTTTGTGGTTCATACTACCATTAGAGTCTCTTCTTGTTTTACGTAGTTTTTACCACCATCAGTATAGCCAGAAGTGACGAGGGGAAGATTGAGCTGCATGGCAAACAAAGAGGGAGTTTTCCGTCTCACGGAAGCATATGTCGTAGTAATATGCAAACTCTCAGCAGATGAGATGCATTGTGTCTCTGGACTCTGACTAGGAACATTTCTATTAGCATCATTTAATCCTTGACCTTCTTCTCCTGTTGCTATTTGATTTTTATCCAGGGGGTAAATTGGGGCTACAGAGTGTATTCACTTTAGTTAACATGTCATATAACAGTATCCAAAATAGGTTTTGTCAACTGTGCTGCTGGCAGAGTGTTGTGGATAGGTTGAGTGTCCACTCTGAACATTTTTTCCCCTAAATGTGATCAGGGGGAAACCAACAGTTGATGAAAGAAGGAAAGAAAGAAAAGAGTTGTTGAGAGCACAGCAGTAATAGAATGTTGAAGGCCTCACTGGGGTTGTACCATGCCAGGAGAACAACAAGGCCAAGCAGGTCCAGAAGCAATGAACCTTAAAACAACTTTAACAGTAAACAGTTGGGAAAACCTGAAGAATCCAGTAGCACACACAGAGGCCTAAAAAAGACCCAGAGGAAGCCCAGCAATGCTAAAAGTATGAATTACTGCCAAGGAGAGGGATGCATGCAAGTTGGAAAGGAGACATTTTTACAAGTGGTCAAGAGAAGAGGATCCACGGGCCTTGGATCCACACAACTTTGCTATCACCAGCCTGTGATATTCCTGCATTCGTCATCATTGTATGTGATTAAGTCTGAAGAGGGACTTTAGGATTACTATCAGACTGATGGACTTGATTTGGACTGTGCTGAGATGTTTTCTTGATATATATTTACTTATTGATATAAAACTCTTTATTACACGTATATGAGTGTCACTGGATTTGTTTCTCTAGTCAACCTGGTCTAATCCAGTAATCAACACTACCTGGGAGTTGCATGGCAGACATATAGTCCAAAGGAACAGAATTGTGAACCGATAAGCAAGCCATCCATGTACTGACAGCTAATTTAACCAAAGGGTCAAACCTCCCAAATAGGGAAGAGATAGTTTTTTAACAAATGCTGTTGACAAATTGAATTTCCATTTTCATAACAATGAAACAGTTCACACCTCACATCAGATACATAAACTAACTCAAGATCAATCAAAGACCTTAAGGTAAAACAACAAACATAAAAATCATCAAAAACACAGGGACACGCATAGGGGATGTAATTTATAGGATAAACTATCTATCGAGCATAACAAAAATGGACACGCAACAGAAAATAAATGAGGCAACTGGGATCTCCAAAAAGGTTAAACACTTACGTGCATTAAAAGGATAAATGAAGAATCCACTAGGACACACAGAGGCCTAAAAATAAAAATTAAAAAAAAAAAGGCAGAAAAGAGAACCTGTAGACTGGGAACATTTTTTTTAGCAATCACATATCTGCCCAGAAACTTGTCTCCCATCTGCGGAGCCAGCCCCAATCCCAACTACGTGGACACTCCCTCTCCCTCCCAGAAGAATGCACTTCAGAGGACAGCACTGAAGCTACAGCTACAGTGCTTCTGATCAGAGGACACAGGAGCAAACAAAGAGGGAAGACGAGAGAGAGTGGTACACATCCTGGCCCACCAAGCCCTGAAGATGGTATTCCTGCTCAGAGTAGCCAATGCACAGAGAGGACCATAGGTCTGGTCCCACCATGAGACAAGTCCCTCACTGACCCATATCACGTAGAAGGATAATACTGGAGGCACAGTGTGGAAATTGTGCCCAATCTGACCCCACCTAACCGGGGCAAAATGCTGAGAGCATGCAGGAAAGGGTGCAAAGCAATGAAGTCCCCAGGAAATACCAAAAATAGCCTTTGGGGCCTGGATGCCCACCCCATCAGACACATCCAGAAATCACTCTTAAAGGTCAACAAACAGACTTGGAACTATTTATAGGCTTTTCTTTCTTCTTGTCTTTTTGTCATTGGATTATTTTTTGTTGCTGTTGTTAATTGGTTTCTTGGTTTTCTTTTGTTGTTTTGCTCTGCCTTGTTTTGTGCTTACTATTGCCTCTGCACGCCAATCTACATAAGATAAAGAGGATAAATAATCCAGAAGAGAAAACAATGGCACTGACAGCTCTGGGGGGACATGGGAGAGGAGAGGCAGGAAAGGGAAGTGGGTGTTAACAAACCCAGGGACAAGGGAACAACAAATTGATGGTGAGGGGGAGCATAGGATGTGGTAGGGCTTAATCAAGGGCAATGTAATGGAGAGGAATTACTGAAACTCAAATGAAGGCTGAACATGATAGTGGGACAAGAGGACAGCAAAAGGAATTAGAAGAACTAGGAGGCAATGGACATTTATAGAGGTCTAAATATAGGCATGTATATATGTAAACATATTTGTATATAAAATGATAGGGAACTAGATCTATGTACATATATTTATATGTTCAGTATCAAGGTAGCAGATAGACATTGGACCTCTACTCAAGTACCACCTCAAAGAAAAAACACTTTGTTCTATTAACCTGGCATTCTGTAATGCTCAGCTTCCTAACATAATTGCTGAAGACAAAATGGGTATATAAGCAAATGTGGTGAAGAAAGCTGATGATGGCCTGGCTATCCAAAGATATAGCGCCTGGGGTCTTAAAGGGTTAATATAAATAAGCAGCCATCTAGCTGAGAAGCAACAAAGTCCACATGGAAGAAGCACACTAGCCTGTGTGATCATGAGGTGTCTATGGGATCAGGTATCAGATATCAAAGACCCAGATCAAAATAATCATATCAATGTGAATGAGGGGGACTGCAGAATGGAGACCCAAAGTCCATCTGTAGACAACTGGACATCCCTTTACAGAAGGGTCACAAGGAAGAGACAAGCCATTCAGTGCAGTATAGCACTTATGAAATACATAACTTTCCTCTAGTTCTTTAATATTTCCTTCCCCCCATGCCATACTATCATGATCCCAATTCTACCTTACAAATATGGCTAGACCAGAGCATGTACATGGGTACAGATAAGAGCTGGAAACACAGGGAATCCAAGATAGATAAACCAATAATGAGAGTAGCAATTCCAGGAGGTTATGGGGAAGATGGGGTGACAATGGGGGAACTGATCCCAATGTTCTACATATAATCCCTTCCTTGGGGGATGGACAACAGAAAAGTGGGTGAAGGGAGGCATCAGTCAGTATAAGACAGGAAAAAAATAACGATTTATAAATTTTCAAGGATTTGTGAGGGAGGGAGGGAAAAAATGAGAAGTTGATACCAATGGTTCAAGTAGAAAGAAAATGTTTTGATAAGATGATGGCAAGAAATGTACAAATGTGCTTCACACAATGGATGTATGTATGGATTGTGATAAGAGCTTTATGAGCCCAACAAAATGATTTAAAAAGAAATAAAGAATTAGTCTCTCAATGTTATAAAAACAAATAGATCAACAACAAAAATGTGAAACAACCCAATTAAAAAAAATGGACAGAGGGCATGAACAGATATTTCAGTGATGAAAAAATGCAAGTAGCAAACAAATATATGAAGAAATACTTGTGGGCATTTGAGTATTAAAAATCAAAATAATGGGCTATTATAATCTAATCACAGGATGAAAAGTAAACTTCAATAAAACAGAAAACCACAAATTCTGTTGAGATGTGGAGAGATTGAGACTGTCCTACCCTGCTGGTGGGACTGTAAATGGTACAACCATTGTGGAAAACAGTATGTCACTTCTGTTGAAGATGGGAACCTAAAAAGCATTTGATCTAGCAATCCTATTAGGATGTACATATCCTGCAGAATTAAGAACTGTGACACAATAGATATATGCATACAAATGTATACTGCGCACAGTAGTGGAATGATAAATATAACCTAGGTGCTGATCAATGCATGAGTGAAAAAACATACTATGGTGCAACCAAACGATCGAATACCCCCAAACTCAGTGCTATGGAGTATATGCCAGTTCATAGCGACCCTATAGGACAGGGTGGAAATGCACTTGTGAGTTTCCAAGACTGTAACTCTTTACAGGAGTAGCAAGCCCTGTTTTTCTCCCTCAGAGTGGCTGGTGGGTTTGAACCACTGACCTTTGACTGCTGATTTTACCATTAGCAGTCCAAAGTGTAACCATTACGCCACCAGGGATCAACAGAGTCATTGAATAACGGAGTCCTGCACAACATTAAAGAATAACCAAGGATCCACAAAACACCTCATTGCATGCATGGACCCGCAGGACATTTTGCTGAGTTCATTAAGTTCCTCACAGATATTTTTATCACATGACTATTATTAAAAAATTAGGGAAAAATCTACACATAGAAAGGAACGTTCTCTGCTGGTTATGAGTAATGGGGTGGTGGTGTTCACTAACTAGAGAACAGACACAGGTGAATGAAGGTGAAGAAAGGCGATAAGGGGAATGTCAACATAACATGACCTAGGTCGAGAAAGGCACTGGAAGCTGTGTGAGAGTAAAGATCCGCTTTATTACATATGCAATCAATAACAATAGCCAATGATATATTGTAAACACTTAGGGAAACATGCAATCTGATGGGTTTGGCAAGCCAAACCACATGCTCATGAATTGAACTCGCGAAAAAGTTTGGGTAAAATTTCACGATTTCAATTCAGTTTTTTCCATGAACTTTCACCATCTTCATCATATAATGGCAAATATTTGTTCTACATATGTATTTGTACATGCTACAAATATTCCCATGGATACAGTATAGCATACATGGTGGAAAGGTATGAAAACCTCTTATTTGTAACCAAACCCCTTGATAAAATTAATGGCTGGACTTGGGTGCTTAGAACCACAGGCTAGGGAAGATCTGGGTCAACTGGTATAACGTAATTCACAAAGACAGTTTTCTGCATCCTCTGTTGGTGAGAAGCAGCTGGGGCTTTAGAAGTTTGTGAGTGGCTGTTGAATATGCGCGTGTTGGTTTCCTTACTTAGAAGAGTGAAGAAAATCAATGATTCAAGGAAACAATGACTCTGGAGGACTAATAGACCACACGAACCCAGCCTCCATTATGCTGAGAGAGGAGAACTAGGTGCTGTCCACCTATCACTACCGATCACTCCGATAAGTGTAACAGTAGAAGGCCCTGCACAGAGAGGAAAGAATGTGGAATAGAATTTGAACTCATGAAAAGGCCATAGAAGCTGATGGACTCCCTGAGACCATAGCAGTGACCTTCAAACTGGAAACTGACCTCATAGCTGAGCCCAACCAACAGACCTGATGTGAACAGTAATACTCCTGAGAATCTGCTCCTCCAAACCATTATTCACGGCACCTAAAGGTCCTCTTTGCCCCAAAACAAAACTCAGAGGGTCTGAATGAGCAAGGAAGTACAAATGGAAGCAGAGAGGACAAAGGGAACCCTGGGCGGAAGTGGGTAAGTGCCTTTACTTTGAGGGTGTCGCACAAAAAGTCACAAAACAAACTGAGTGTGAATTGTTGAATGAAAAAGAAACTTGCCCTGGAAACTCCCCCATACCACAAAGCAAGGTATTACATCATGGCTTGGAAGCTTTGTTATGGCTACCATGGAATCGTGAGGGGACACGGATAATTGAGAAATAAAGGCCGACCCGACACGGATGCGTGATCATAGTGCAGAGCGCATGAAGGGAGCATCCCCGGTTCGCGTGACACCACCACACCACATAAAGCTATCAGCCTACATCAACACAAGCCTCTTTCAAGATGATCCTGGATGAAAAATATTTAAAAGTCCCATTTTATCCAATTCAATAGATCATCTTAGCAATTCTTTCAAGGCTGCCTCCTGAAGGGATGGAAAATTGTTTGGCGTTGTTAGGCTTGTTGTTGTTGTTGTTGTCGTCAAGATTTAGGCCTGTGAGGTGGCAAGAGAAAGGGAAAATGAGTCCCCAAATGCAGGATCATCTCCGTGAACAGGGTGGCGGGACCGAAGATTCAGATTTAATATTTCAGAAGCGATGGCTCAGTGCTGGCTATCAAAAAGGATGTGTTACGAGAAGTGTTGACAAAGAATGACTAAACCTACTGAGACAACAAAATGGCCAACTTCTAGCTGCACACGTCCCAGGGCGCTTCACCGAGGAAGTGGCATTTGAAAGCAGATTTCTGTGTGTGTGACATGCACACAGAAGTGATTTCAGCAGCAAAGCCAGCTCTAAAGAAATATTCACCTTTTCTAAAGAATTATAAGGACACCGTTTTAGCGTTCGCATTATCTTAAGATCCCAAGAAATGCTCTTTGTTGAATTTAAATGTATTCCAATATTGATTTAGAAGATGTTGCTTAAATATACTTTGCTTGTAAAATAAGCTTTGGGGCAAAGTTACTTATGTACATCTTCTTGAGTCAGGCCTGCATTACCTACTGATAGCAAGATGCCAGACTCAGACCCTAATGTGGTTTTCAATGTGCAAAAGATCTAGAGCAGTGGTTCTCAACCTTCCTAATGTTGTGACCCTTTAATACAGTTCCTCACGTTGTCGTGACCCCTAACTATAAAATTATTTTCTTTGCTACTTCATAACTGTGATTTTGCTACTATTATCAATCATAATATAAATATCTGATATACAGGATATATTTTCATTGTTACAAATTGAACATAATTAAAGCATAGTGATTAATCACAAAATATGGAATTATATACTGAAATATTTATTTACAATTATAAATAAATGAAGTTTTGTCTTGAAGCATGGTGTAGCATGGCTAACAGTCTTACTATAGCAACAATAAACTACATTACTACATTTGGTGACAGTCAACGTCAGTGCAAAGGTTGAGATAGCTTCTTTCTCTCCAGATCAGAAATTCTCAGAGCAGTCTTTGTAGGAGCACAATGATGATAATCTTCCACAACAAGTCTACTTCTGCATTTAGACTTGATAACCAACAAGCCGGGAAACCCTGTTTCACAAAGATATGTTGTTGGAAATAGAAGAAGGCGCAACACAGTCTCAGACAGAACAGGATATGACTGCAAACACTTGATCCAGATTTTTGTAACTGGCACCATAGAGAAATCAGTTCTCGCTGCTTCGCTGTTAATAAGTTCAATGAACTCTTCTTGTGCTGTCTCAAGAACATCTTCAATTTTGACTGTGAATGGGCAGTAGCTACTTTTTACAGAGTAGCTGCTTTCAACACAGCAGCTTCTCTCTGCACATGTGTGACTGGTCCATATAAGTACATTATGGCACCAATCCTGTCACACACACCTGTACTTGTAGGGGGTGTATGTGATGGGGTTGGTGCGATGATGTCATCACACCAGATACTTGTATGTGGATGTATGTGCATGTGGGCAGACCTGCCTGGAGACGGATAGTGTGGTGTCTCATTTACTAAGACCAGAAATATGTGTTTTCTGATGGTTTTAGGCAACCCCTGTGAAAGGGTCATTCGACCCTCAAAGAGGTCGTGACCCACAGGTAGAGAACCACTGACCTGGCTTGGAGGGAGCCATAAGAAAGGAGGCTTTAGCATTTCCTAAGGGAAGTTTTTGCAGAAGTGTTAATAATTGAGCCTTAAAGAATAGTAAAAATGGTGGTGGTGATGATGATGACAGCAGACATGAAGGCAGTCTTGGAGTCTAGGTGGTGCAAATATTTACACAATCGGGTCCTAAATGAAAGGTGGGACGTCTGAGTCCATCCTGAGCCACCTTGGAAGACAGGCCTGGTGAATTACTTCCAGGGAATCAGCCATGAAAAATTATATGGAGACAGTTCTACTCTGAAATACATAGGGTCTCTAGAAGTCCAAATTGGAGTTGACTAAATAGTGACTGG